>NC_069501.1:921629750-921934750 GCF_027579735.1 Bombina bombina
CTGTTAAAATGTCAGGTTTCTGTGCTGTAAAAAAATGAGACAAAGATAAATCATTTCAGAGCTTTTCCACCTTTTAATGTGACCTTTAAACTGTACAACTCAATTGAAAAACAAATGAAAATATTTTAGGTGGAGGGAAGTAAACAATAAAAACTAAAATAATGTGGTTGCATAAGTGTGCACACCCTCTTATAACTGGGGATGTAGCTGTGTTCAGAATTAAGCAATCACATTCAAAATCATGTTAAATAGGAGTCCGCATACACCTGCCATCATTTAAAGTGCCTCTGATTAACCCCAAATAAAGTTCAGCTGCTAGAAAGCTGAACATGAGGAACTTCATCTTTCAGCATGACAACGACCCAAATCATACATCCAAATCAACAAAGGAATGGCTTCACCAGAAGAAGATTAAAGTTTTGGAATGGCCCAGCCAGAGTCCAGACCTGAATCCAATCGAAAATCTGTGGGGTGATCTGAAGAGGGCTGTGCACAGGAGATGCCCTCACAATCTGACAGATTTGGAGTATTTTTACAAAGAGTGGGCAAATCTTGCCAAGTCAAGATGTACCATGCTGATAGACTCATACCCAAAAAGACTGAGTGCTGTAATAAAATCAAAAGGTGCTCCAATAAAGTATTAGTTGCACACTTGTGCAACCATATTATTTTTTATTTTTATGTTTACTTCCCTGCACCTAAGAGATTTCAGTTTGTTGTCAACTGAGTTGCATAGTTTATAGGTCACATTAGAGGTGGAAGAAGTTCTGAAGTGATTTCCATGATTTTACTTTATAAATAATTGGGTGTTTGGATCAGCAATTTTGATCTATCAAATAACTGAAGGACACTGTAATATTTCAGTAATGAGATGAGGTTTATTGGATTAATAGAAAATGTGCAATATGCATCAAAATGAAATTAGACAGGCGATTACATTTGCGCACCCTTGTCATTTTGTTGATTTGAATACCTGTAACTACCCCCAGAGGCAGAACTTTTCTTCACTTTCTGCGATGAGAATTTTAGTTAAAATTTTTCTGCAGGTCATTTATTAATAAAATTCAATTTTAAATTAGACAGCTACACTAAAGCACCAGTTCAATTGCAATGTGTTGGTTAACTGAAGAATAAAGCCATTTTTTTTATGTTTTATAATATAGTGCAGTAGTTGAAAATTGCATTACAAATTAGCAGCATACAAAAAAAAACACATTTTTAAATGTCTCTTTAATAAATCTGTTTCCTTTTCTCTTGGTCTAACATAGAAATGTAGTAATAAAAAGATGCAATGCTCGAAAACTTTGCATTGTGCCTCAGGTGGCACTACACTCCACAGAGACTGGCCTGGATGGGCACCTCACAGTCATCCCTATGCTGGAGAGGCTGCGGTCAGGTCGGATCAGATCTCCATATTTGGTGGTCATGTCCGGTCCTGGAAAGACTCTGGGACGGCGTCTTCCAATTTTGCGACTCCGCAGGGCTGTCCATTCCAAGAGTTCCCAAGACGGCCCTCTTGAACATTTTTCCTAGTAGATGGCCCAAAGCCCATAAACAATTGGCTATCTTTGTGTTTGCGGCTACAAAATTATCAATAGCCAGAATGTGGAGGCAGGCAAGTTCGCCCTCCCTGACTGGGGTCCAACAGATATTGGAAACCTATGCTCTAATGGAAAAGGGATTCTACCTCCACCTGGACAAGATGGAGGCATACTGGAAGATATGGGACCTATGGGTACATAGACAAGTGCCCATGGGTAGTAAGTGAATTGTCAGGGGAGATGTATGGTCTGATAAGCTGGTTAGTAAACTGATACTAGGGATCTAGAGATACTACCTCACCCCTTCCCCCCCCATTGTATGTCTACCACCCTTCCTTTAATCTAACCCTTCCCCCATACCCTTTCCCCCCCCCCTTTTTTATCTTTCCTTTTTTTTTTCCCTCCCCATCTGCTCCACTGCCTGAGATAACATGATATATTCTTGGAATTACTGACCTATACACATAGCTATAGAACTGCTTCTAATACCTCCTATCATTACGTGATACTGTTCTAAAATGTCCCCCTCGGAACCCATCACAGTTACGAATTCAACCCCTATGCTCCGAAGGACTGGAAAAGTCCTTCTTGAGCCCGCCCCCCTCCCCCCTTTTTTTTTTTTCTCACAGTTAGCCAGGATGAAATAGGGGGGGCCAACTGGATTGAGTGGGAGGCTCGATGTGAACTGAGTTAGTTCTATTGGGTGCCTCCTAATTGGATAGTGTACCCAGGTGCCATAGCTGGGATCCACATGTTTACACCAAACCATATTATTGGATGCCTTTTCTATGGCTGCATCTCTCTCATAAAAAGTTATTCTTTGTACATTTGTTGTTCCTCAGAGTTATTGTTCCTACAAAAGGTATTATGTTTGGTCATGTTTATAAGCTGTTCCCCTCAATCTCAATAAAACCTCTAAAGGAAAGGGGAAAGGAGAGAAGACGAGAAGGGAAAAAGACAGGGGAGGAGACAAATTAGAACTAATATTTAAAAATGCAAGCTCAAAGGCTGGGAAAGGAAATCCCCATTAAGATAGACTTGGACACTAATAAACATTCAACTTCTATGTTCCTAATTCCCAGTTATAGAGTTACAGTATACATTATTCTGCAGATGTATTAGCTAATACCTAAGTTACCTAACATTTGTTGAAATCTTTAAAACAATGTATGACTGATTGTAACAGGATTGATGTATGCTTTTTTTTATTTCAATAAAGCTTGTTTTAAAAATAAAAAAAAGATGCAATGCTCATACTAACATCTTACATTCAGAATAAACAGCTTTGCAGACTGGGAAAGGCTAAGGGGCGGATTTGAAAAAGAATTATCTGAGAGCCAGTCAACAAGCAATATTTGACTGCTCACTTCAAACAGCACTTTGCCCTGGATGCACTGTGTTAAGGAAATGTATATAGTGAGGCCAGAGCACAGCTCTGTTTGAAGAGAACTGTCTAATGTGAAGCAGCACTATAAAGTTCAAGCGCTAACAGTTCCTGTATGTGTCCTGTTCTTTCTGCAGACATGCTGCATTTTCTGCGATGACATCTCACATCACTGTATGTTCTGCCTTGGGGTAACTACCTAGCACTGATTAATTGGAACACACAATTGGTTTGGTGATCCCATTAAGCCTTGAACTTCATAGACAGGTGCATCCAATCATGAGAAAAGGTATTTAAGGTGGCCAAATGCAAGTTGTTGTTCTCTTTGACTCTCCTCTGAAGAGTGGCTACATGGGGGCCTCAAAACAACTCTCAAATTACCTGAAAACAAAGATTGTTCAACATTATGGTTTAGGGGAAGGCTACAAAAAGCTATAACAGAGATTTAAAGGGACAGTCTACACCAGAATTGTTAATTGTTTTAAAAGATAGATAATCCCTTGGTTTACCCATTCCCTAGTTTTGCATAACCAACACAGTTATATTTATATATTTTTTACCTTTGTGATTATCTTGTATCTAAGCCTCTACAGACTGCCCCTTTATTTGTTCTTTTAACAGACTTGCAGTTTAGCCAATCAGTGATGGCTCCCAGGTAACTTCACGTGCACGAGCATAGTGTTATCTATATGAAAAACATGAACTAACACCCTCTAGTGGTGAAAAACCTGTTAAAATGCATTCTTAAGAGGCGGCCTTCAAGGTCTAAGAAATTAGCATATGAACCTCCTAAGTTAAGCTTTCATCTAAGAATACCAAGAGAACAAAGAAAAATTGGTGATAAAAGAAAATTGGAAAATTGTTTAAAATTACATGCCCTATCCGAATCATGAAAGTTTTTTTTGGACTAGACTGTCCCTTTAAGCTGTCAGTATCCACTGTGAGGAACATAGTGAGGAAATGGGAGACAACAGGCACAGTTCTTGTTAAAGTGAAGGTAAACTTTGATGAATGAAAGCCCGGTTTTTAAAAACAGAATTTATACTTACCTGATAAATTACTTTCTCTTGTGGTGTATCCAGTCCACGGATTCATCCTTTACTTGTTGGATATTCTCCTTCCTAACAGGAAGTGGCAAAGAGAGCACATAGCAGAGCTGTCCATATAGCTCCCCCTCTAGCTCCACCCCCCCAGTCATTCGACCGAAGGTTAGGAAGAAAAAGGAGAAACCATAGGGTACAGTGGTGACTGTAGTTTAAAAATAAAAACCACCTGTCTTAAAATGACAGGGCGGGCCGTGGACTGGATACACCACAAGAGAAAGTAATTTATCAGGTAAGCATAAATTCTGTTTTCTCTTGTAAGGTGTATCCAGTCCACGGATTCATCCTTTACTTGTGGGATACCAATACCAAAGCTTTAGGACACGGATGAAGGGAGGGAACAAGACAGGTACCTTAAACGGAAGGCACCACTGCTTGTAAAACCTCTCTCCCAAAAATAGCCTCCGAAGAAGCAAAAGTATCGAATTTGTAAAATTTGGAAAAAGTATGCAGCGAAGACCAAGTTGTTGCCTTACAAATCTGTTCAACAGAAGCCTCATTTTTAAAAGCCCATGTGGAAGCCACTGCTCTGGTAGAATGAGCAGTAATTGTTTCAGGAGGCTGCTGGCCAGCAGTCTCATAGGCCAAACGGATGATGCTTTTCAGCCAAAAGGAAAGAGGTAGCGGTCGCCTTTTGACCTCTCCTCTTAACAGAATAGATAACAAACAAAGAAGTTGTTAGTCTGAAATTCTTAGTTGCTTGTAAATAGAACTTTAAAGCACGAACCACATCAAGATTGTGTAACAGACGTTCCTTCTTTGACAAAGGATTAGGACACAGAGAAGGAACAACAATTTCCTGGTTAATATTCTTATTAGACACAACCTTAGGAAGAAAACCAGGTTTGGTACGCAAAACTACCTTATTTGCATGGAACACCAAGTAAGGTGAGTCACACTGTAAAGCAGATAACTCTGAAACTCTTCGCGCAGAAGAGATAGCTACCAAAAACAAAACTTTCCAAGATAAAAGCTTAATATCTATGGAATGTAAAGGTTCAAACGGAACCCCTTGCAGAACTGAAAGAACTAAATTCAGACTCCATGGCGGAGCCACAGGTCTATAAACAGGCTTGATTCTGACTAAAGCCTGAGTAAACGCTTGAACGTCTGGTACCTCCGCCAGACGTTTGTGTAAAAGAATAGGCAAAGCAGATATCTGTCCTTTTAAGGAACTAGCTGACAATCCTTTCTCCAATCCATCTTGGAGAAAAGACAATATCCTGGGAATCCTAATCTTATTCCATGAGTAGAACAAAAACTACAAATCTAACACCACATTCACTTTACCCTTCCGAGAGGGACCCTATTGCTTAGAGCCGGCAAAGAGAATGATTGGGGGGTGGAGCTAGAGGGGGAGCTATGAATATCATTGAAAATCTGTGGGGTGATTTGAAGCGGGCTATTTATGCTCGGCAACCATCTAACTGAACTGGAGATATTTTGCAAGGAGGAATGGTCCAAAATACCTTCATCCAGACACTCATTACAGGCTATAGGAAGAGTCTAGAGGCTGTTATTTCTGCTAAAGTAGGCTCTACTAAATAGTGATTCAATATTTCTGTTGGAGTGCCCAAATTTATGCACCTGTCTAATTTCGTTTTGATGCATATAGCACATTTTCAGTTAATCCAATAAACCTAATGTCACTACTGAAATATTACTGTGTCCTTCAGTTATTTGATAGATCAAAATGAAATTGCTGATCCAAACACCCAATTATTTATAAATGAAAATCATGGCAATTGTCAATGGACAGCGCTGCGCAATATGTTGGCGCTTCATAAATAAAGTATAATACATACACACACATATATACACATACACACACACATACACAGTATATACATACACACACGTACAATATACAGATAACCCTGCAGCTCATAAAAAAAATTTTTATTATTCATGTACTAGTTTCACTGCTGTATTTTACTAAAAAGAGGTTCTGTTTCGGTTCACACAAAAATTGCATAGTAATACTGTCTAAATGGATCCTTTAACTTCGCTGCAAATGACGATGCTGCTTTTAAGATTCCAGCAGCAGAGAACCCTCAGTGAAGTATCGAAAAACGCCTCTTGGCGAGACTGCCTTCTAACAGTGATTTCATCCCTTTAGAACGTTTCACATGCAATCCTGATTACGACGTGGATACCTTTATAACAAATACCCTATTGTAGTGATGCTTACATCAGGCCCTATGAGAAGTTGACAAGGCAGACTTGCAACTTAATATAAAAGAAAACAAACACATAAAAAGGTAGCTAAAGCATATAAATAGAAAAAAGAAAAATTGAAGTCTGCTCAACTATATTTTGAATACTATAATAATAATATCAACATTTTCAAAAATGTATTAAAGTAGGTAGGTGCAACCTGGTAAGTAAATTTAGATACAAGAAGTAGAGAGAGAGGAATTACCGATATAAGGTAAGACCTAAAAAAGACCAGGGGTACTGCACACTACTATAATAACCATAAATACAAAATGACCAAATATAACCAAAGTGAAATTTTATTAGCGCAATTAAACCTAAACAATTATTTTCAAAAAAAGATTACCAAATATTACATGTAAATAAACAAAACAAAAAGGAAAAAGGAAAAAAAGAGAAAAAGAACACAAAAACATACACCTAACAGACAACACATGGGCCCCACATGGGTCTGTTATGTGTATGTTTTTGTGTTCTTTTTCTCTTTTTTTCATTTTTCCTTTAATTTCACTTTGGTATATTATATTTGGTCATTTTGTATTTATGGTTATTATAGTAGTGTGCAGTACCCCTGGTCTTTTTTAGGTCTTTCCTTATATCGGTAATTCCTCTCTCTCTACTTCTTGTATGTAAAAAAGCATATAAATATATTTATATAGTAATATCTGTATGTTTGAGGAGTTTTTTGTTCCCTGAAAGTCACATAAACCAGTGATAGATTTTATATATATATATATATATATATATATATATACACACACACACACACACTATATATACACACATACACACGTACGTACGTATAGAGAAGCGCTCTACTAGGAACGAACAGCAGCTCATCAGCTAGCTCTATGGCGATTTACCACCCAGGAGCAGCCTCTTTTAGACCAGTGTGCTTTTCACAGAGGAAAACTTTCCTGAAGTATATCAGTCTAATCCTGCCAAGTAAGGTCAGTCCAGCCCCGCAATACCAGGCAATTCACCTCTGAACAAGTAACATGACAACCCTAGACTATCGTTTCGGCCTCCTATGGGCCTCGTCAGTGAGGTGCAGCCACATTCCTCTATGCACACTGTTCCTGGTAGAGTGCTTCTCTCTTCGTATGCAAATAAATATGACCATGGGGAGGTCTTCCTATGGGTGATGGGGGAAAGCAGACGTGGACTCCTTGCCCAGTGTGCTTAGAGGAATGTGGCTGCACCTCACTGACGAGGCCCAAAGGAGGCCGCAATGATCGTCTGGGGTTGTCATGTTCCTTCTTCCGCATTTGGAGGCATCCAAAACCTCAGAATGCACATGTGTAATGTTCTTTCTTAACTAGGAGGTTATTTTCGACCCAGTTTTACAACTGCTGCTGCTGATTGGGTCAGTCCCAGTTTCCACTCAAGGTCAGCTGTTATTTATGGCTCACGATTTGTACTTTATAGAGCTGCAGGGTCGATAGTGTTAAAATAACAAGCCCTAATGCAGTGATGGCTAACTTTGGCACCCCAGATGTTTTGGAACTACATTTCCCGTGATGATTAGGCACTCTGCTGTTTAGTTGATCATCACAGTAAATGTAGTTCAGATAATTAGGAATGACAAAGTTAGCCATCACTGCTCTAATGAATTAAGAGCATGTCATTTTTTTTGTCCCTTTTAAGTAGGAACCTACTCTGAGACAGAAATGTTTCTTGTAGAATGATTTATTAAGAACTATAGTTACATAAAATACAATATTGCATTTGGAGACCATTCAGGAAGCATTTAAGCCACCTGCCTTTGTCTGCAAATTTAGGATGGTGTGATTTTGCTATGCTTTCCTTTGATTAAGTTATTGAGATCTAACCAATAAACTTCCAGGCTATCATGTTATAGCCATCAATACACTGAGCCCTTAACTGTAATTGTCCCTTTAAAGGTTTATTACACTCAAAATTTGTTTAATAAGCCATTCTTGAAAATATAATCTTTGCAATATATTTTATTTTTGCCTGCTCCTCCTTCAATTTAGTACTAAAATTATGTTTTCCACAGACTGAGGTTTGATTGTTTCATCCAGACTTCACATCCATAACCCTACAACATCAATATATTTAGCCAAGTATGGTTTAGTGACACTGCTTGCCCAAATAATTCAGCAGTCTTTTTATCAGGAAACAACAACCGAGACAAAAGCAGAAAAGTGCCTGATTGCATTTAGTTTTACTTAGGTTTTTCAGAATGAAATGTCAACTTTTTAACGTAATAACGCACAAAAAAGAACATTGGGCTCAATAAGATGACATGACATCTTGCAGGAAAATACAATGACCTTACAAAAGCAACTTCTGTAGCACAAAATTGGATCTTGTGAGCTAGTACATAAAACATATTAAGGGACCTACACAATTGTATTGATAACGTTATGTTTGTCCCTTACAAGCATGGTACAAACAATTTCTGTATCCTTTAAAAGGGACATTATACACTCATTTTTTCTTTGCATAAATGTTTTGTAGATATATTTATATAGCCCATAAAGTTTTGTGGGGGGGGTTTTTAAATGTATAGTTTTGCTTATTTTTAAATAACATTGCTCTGATTTTCAGACAACTAACCAAACACCACAGTTTTATGAGAATACCTTCAGCTACCTTCTCCAGCTTGCTCCTATTTGTGTAAAGGGTCTTTTCATATGCAAAAGAAGGGGGAGGGGGGTCTTATTTGCCACTTGCAGTGGGCTTTCCAGCTGCCTTTTCAACAGAGTTAAACTGACAGCTTCTATGTAAGTTTGTAAACAGTTTTATACCGGATTTTTATATCAATATCTGTGCATCTTATTTTTTTATAGTAGTGTCTATTACATGCAGTTATATGAAAATTAGTGTATGCTGTCCCTTTAAGCTGTTTTTTTTGGGGGGGGTTCTAATTAAAGCTGACATTTTGCATTTCTTCATCTCCTACTCTCCGGGGGACTCCAGTCTGGCAAACAACCAGGTGTACTAATGCCTTAAGCTCACTTTTACTGGCATGGCAGATAGTTCCTTTCTATGGGCAGCAGGGACACTGCACAAAGAAATGCTCTTTTGTGAGTTCACATTCTTTTTCTGACCAAACATAAGTTACCACTGAGGGTGCAGATGTCAAGTGGAATATGCATGCTCTTCATAGCACTTTTCTTTAAAGATGCATTTGATTTAATATAGGTTATTCATGCAGCAGTATCTAAAATTTTAAAGGGACCTTAAACTCTAAAATGTCTATCTTACTGAAACAAAACTATTTAAATGGACAGTCAAAACAAAATTAAACTTTCATGATTCAGATGGAGCACACAATTTTAAACAACTTTCCAATTCACTTCCATTATCTAAATATCCACAATCCTTTTTAAATGCACACTTTGAGGCACCAACTCCTACTGAGCCTGTGCAAGATTCATAGGCTATACATATATGCACATTCCATGACACTCCTACATACTGCCCTTTGACTGACATGTGCAGAAGCTAGTTTATATCTATCTATGCCTAACTGGCCACATGACAGTAAATAGGATCAACAACACTCAAGAGGCTTGTCAGAGGGGGTGTCCTGTGACAAAATTACAGTCTTTAAATGCTTTAAAAAAACATTTGTATTGCATGCAGAGGTTTTGCAACACAGAGAATACTTTGTGATGCATTCAAATTAATAATTTTCGCATGAATGTCCCACCACCTGTTTAAATTGATTTCAAACAGGAAGTGTATGTTTCTGCTGGTTTCTGGGATATAAACTCATTGGCTGATAAGCAAACCTCCCTCAGCTATATTGGTGGACAGTGAAACATACCATAAGTATAAGAAGAACTCAAACACTTGATTCCTATTTAAAGATGCAAGAAAGAAATGTCCCATTAAAAAACATCTATACTCTGCTATGCATTAAACCAGAAGTCATTTGTATTTGTTATAGAACACAGATGACGTCCCTGTTTGACATTACATATCACCAGCTAAGAAAGCTTAAGCCATTCTGGTAAAAACTGCTATGTACTGCACTGCTGAATGGAAAAAATATTTATTTTCTTAAATGTAACTCGGCTGAGCAGCAGCACATAAATCCTGCAGCTATATGTATTTGAATAGTTTGTGGAAGCATACATTTTTAATACTGGAAATGTTTTTTATTGTCAGATCATGCTGCTGCATGTACTGAGGACAGTAATGTGTTTTAGACTGATAACTGTGAGAAGCAATTTCAGAATTTTAACATTCAATCTGTATAGCTTGTTCATCTCGCTCTAAAAAACAAAAAAATGGAAGAAAAAAAAAAAGAAAAAAAAAAATCAGGCTTCCAGAATTCCTGATGAGCTGGACATGCAAAGAAAATATTAACCAACTGTTTTAGAATACAAAAATTACAGATACAAAGATTGCAATACCTAGTCAATTTAAAATATACCGCTAAAGCTTCCCTCATTTGTTTACTATATATAGGATTTTAGGAACATGGAAATGAATAACTTACATCATAAGGCTTATTTGAACCGATGTCAGTTACGTATACCATGTCTACGCGATTAGAGAAACAAGATAATAAATATCCTATACACTTTAACCTGCTACATGACGTAACATGCTGATGCAGAATCTACACACTCCTTGCAATGTAATTCAAAAATTATTTCTATTAGCTTAACACTGTAGTCTCACACTGCTTTAAAATGGATATACATCAGAAAATGAATGCTAGATATATTTAAGTTTTTAAAGCAAAGATTAAAGAAAGAATAATATCCAGATGTATCTTTTAAAATTATATTGTTTAATTAAAGTTTGTCTACATAAAGTAATTGTCATGTACTAAAATAGATTGTCCTTATATCCTCTACTAAGGCCAATTAGGAGATATATATAGATAACACTAAAATTGTTTTTTGTTTTTAAACAGTGACAGAATTAACAGTTTTTAAAGCACTAAATACCCTGCAGTGCTACAATTACAAGTGCAAAATTCCACACAGTACCACCAAGATCATACACAGTACACCACATAGGCTCCTCTGATAGATCATAAACACAGCAGGCATCAAATCAATTCAAACACCAATTCTACACATATAACTTATAGGCACAAATCCAAATAACTAACCGTTCCTGGGGACAGCACATAATCTTTTTTAAGTCTTATAAAATGTTGACGTGCAGCCCCCACTCTGAGATATAATTTTTGCCTATGAATAAAATCTCCCTCTGGTTTGATGTAATACTTGCTGTGTCCATCTGCTATGTTTAAGGAATTAATATTACAAAAAAGTTACATTTAAAATAAAGCGAAAACATATCTATTTTTAAGAACAAATATTTAATTCACACTGGGCTCTCATATCAGCACAAAATTCAACTAAAATATACAGTGTGAATTAAAAAAAATAGCAGCAAAATCAGATTAAAACACAATCTTTAACATACAAAATAGACAGATGGTTTTTATAACATTTTAACAACTAAGTCATTTATGTGGGTTTTAGTAAAGATGTCAAAAAAATACATGTAAACCTGCAAGGTAAACACAAGAATAAAAAAATAAAACAAAGTACAGATTTACCAGTAACTGGCTTTTAACTGAATAAAACAAATCTGCAATAACAATATTTCAGAGATTATTGCCAAGTGTTAAAGTAATTCAAAGCTAAACAGTTGAAATTCTTTGGAGAAATAAAGCTATATTTTAGAAATACATCTTGCTACACTATTTCTTATACATGAACTAATTTAATAAAATGACTTCTGTAACAAAATGAGAAAAGAAAAGCAATAGAAAAATAAGCAATGTGAGGAAAAAGCAAGACACACCGATAAATCAGTCTCCTAACGCTGAAACTAGTGGTACACGCCGGTATTAGCGGGCTATAGGTTTTTGGGTCCTCTTGGAGTAGCTAGAAACTTTCCAACAGTCTTCAAATATCCCTTGTTTAAATAGATCCTTGCTTTGTTATTTGTGAGCTAAAACTTACAAAGAATGAATAGAAAGGGGGAAATTTGTCCCCTAAACATAGTCATGTGAGAAGGGATTTAACCCAGGACACACTAAAAATAGTATGACAGTGTATTCTGGGCTGATGATGTGTATTTTTCACTCACAAAGAAACATATATAGGTATAAGTGAGGTCAATTTAACAAAGAAATGCATAAAAAGGTACAGAAGATATAAGACACCTCGGTCACCACTGCATTTGAGACTTGTATCTTAAGAAATTACAGAACAATCAGGCTGCAGAAAAAAAATCTCCTTCTGGAGTATGTGCTTTTCACAAAGTTACAAACTGGCTCCGTGAGAAAGATGGATCCCGAGACAAATCTTTGGAACTGATGTTCCACTTGGCTAGAAATCCCACCTGCAGCAACCTCATATGAAATTCTGTAGAATGTGCTGCCTCTAAGGTAGCTACTATAAGTTCACTTAACCCCACCCACAATGCCTTTACCTGGGTAAACGTATGGCCTCATGCTCCACGGATGTTTGAATAAGGGTTTGGCAAATAAAAAAAAATAAAAAATAAACAAACTAAAGCCTTGTTCTAGGGGACAGGAGAGGATGTCGGATAAGAGATAAACTAAAAATGCCACTGGCCTTCCCCCTTTGTAGTATGTGCTAGCTCAAACTGTCCCGCTTTGTTGCCATGTTCAGAACTCATCTCCTTCTTAGTCACCTCTTCAGTTCATGTATGCAGCACCATGAAAACAAGGTACTTCTGATAACCCAGGGGTTAAACGACTGCTCCTAGTAAATATCTGGTGTCCCTTTATATTGTGTGTGTTTTAGTTCCTAAGTAATTTATTTTTTGAAAAATATAAAAAGTTACTCCATTTTTGCTCCCATATGGGAATGTTTAATTTCAAAATCGTATTATTCTCTATATTTTAACACTACTTCAAATTCTCATCTGTTATGATTTCTGTGATCTGAAGACAATTCTGCCATTATAGAGATACACATACAAGTCAATGTTAAAGATAGAAAAGTCAAAAATTTTACTAGTCTGCTGCAATTTCTTACTCGTTCAGTACTAGTTTAGACACTGGGCTGTGCACCAATATTTAAACACCACACCTTCTCAGAGTCAGCAGTGACACAAAGGCCGACATTTACGAAGGCATCAAAATTAACGCATTGCACAACTCTAATTTGCCCGCAATACTTGGCGCATTGAGGAGACAAGTCCGTCACTTAAATTTACTTACAAACCCTCCAGAAATAGTTGCGTCTAATCAGTTGCGAAGACTAGCTTTAATAAGCTTCACAAGGTTAACAGCGCTAAGCGCAAAGTGCTCCCGCAAGCACGAAGAAACTTGTAATTGCTGGTTATTTAACATGCGCCCATAAGCAGCCAAATTTGCCCATTTACGGACGCACATTAAAATAGCAAACCACTTGCAATCTAGCCCTTACTCTTTAACAAAGGATACCAAGAGAACAATAACAAATGTAATAATAGAAGTAAATGAAAGTTGTTTAAAATTGCAGTCCCTTTAATCACTGTGTTGCAAAAGAAATGCCATAAACCTATTTAACAATTATCTGGTTGGCACAAGTTATAAGTCTTGCAAACCAATAGATGCTGAAAGACAACCCATTTAAATAAAGACCCTGGAGGAATCCTTTTCATGTTCTCCTTTACTGCAGTCAGACAAATAATCCTGTGGTTTGAACAAGCCAATCAAAGGGTAGAATGCTGACGACCCAGGTAACCTTCATTATACTTACAGACATAAAAGTACAAACACAAAATGCTCTAATTTTTTATATGCAAGTGATAGAGCATTTTATTATTGCACCACATTTAACCACATACAAAAGTGGTTAAACACAGTTAAACCATATCCAGAACCGCAATGCACTGCTAGGACCTAGCTGAACATTTCTGTTGAGCCAATGACAAGAGGTTTGTGTAGACACCAATCACAAGTTAGCTCCCAACTGTACATTGGTGCAACAAACAATAACAAAATAAAGTAAAGTAAATATGAAAATAGAAATAAATTAAACTGTGCCTTAAAATTGGGTGCTATTTGTTAATTCTTACTTTCATGTTCCTTTAAAGGAACACTGAACCCAATTTTTTTCTTTCATGATTCAGATAGATGCAAGAATGTAAGTTTAGATGCTGGCCCAATTTTGGTGAACAACCTGGGTCGTCCTTGCTGATTGGTGGATAAATTCATCCACCAATAAAAAAAAGTGCTGTCCAGAGATCTGAACAAAAAACAAAAGCTTAGATGCCTTCTTTTTCAAATAAAGATAGCAAGAAAACAAAGAAAAATTGATAATAGGAGAAAATAAGAAAGTTGCTTAAAATTGCATGCTCTATCTACATCACAAAAGAAAAAATTTGGGTTCAGTGTCCCTTTAAGTATGACTAAAATTCTCTAGCCTCTTTATCATAAAGGTGAACAATCACAATTTCTCAAGGGAGATTGATGGCAAAAGCAGGCAAAATTACAATATAATGCATTATGAAATATGGTTTAAATTTTAATTTGTGGGGAAGATTAAAGGGACATTCCAGGCAATTAGAATTCACATGGATGCTTTTCAGTTTTGAATAGAAGCATTTTTGTAATATGTATGCATTATCAAAAATGCTTCTAATAAAAGCTATAGCTGATTCTAAAGTGTATTTAAGTGAATTTTAAATACAGCACTTGCTCAGAAAGCCTAAAGGTGCATGTACCATTTGGTAATGACTCAATTTGTTAAAGAGAATGTAAATTTCGATGATAAAGTGCCCGGTTTTTAAAAATTCGATTAAAATCAGGGGCACTTTTATTCATCAAAATTTACATTTCACTCATGTTGTGCAAATACTTACCTTTTAATCTTGACAGCCACTCCAGCTTCCCCCGGTCATCTCGAGCCTCTTCCTACGTCAAAAATTAAGAATCTGTCAACCTCCAATAACGGCTTCCCCCCTGGGGGAATCAGTGTCTGATTCAACGCCGTGATTGGAGGAAGCCGAATTCCTCATTTTAGACCCAGGAAGAGGCTTTGCGACAGGCGGAGGAAGCGATGCAGCGGCTGTCAAGATTAAACGGTATTTTCAGAACACAAGTGAAATGTAAATTTTGATGAATAAAAGTGCATGTTTTTAATCGAATTTTTTTAAAACCGGGCACTTTATCGTCAAAATTTACATTCACTTTAATTGCTGACATGATACAAACCCCACTGGTGCTTTAAGCAGTTGCAGTATTTAAAATACTGGTGCACCGAAAATATATACCTATGCAGAGAAAAATGTTAACACTAAAGCAGTTATAACTTTTAATAGAAGCATTTTGCCAATAAATGTATATTACAAAAATGTTTCAATTCAGCAATGTTATTCAAAGTGCATTTAAATTTTGACTAGAATGGCCCTTTAAATGTTGAAATGAATGTCCTTTAAATATTTCTTAAGACAACCTTATGCATACATCAGGTATTCTTGAATCCCCAGACATTATTTGTCCTTACCACATCCACTGAAAGTCAATGCCACAAATTACCCATCCTTTCTACATAGATGTACACCTGCAATATAATCTGAATCTACAGCCCTCCAAGGTGCACAAAGAGTGAGCAGACTTTTATTCGTTTTAAAAAATAGAAGAGTAGCCGCTAAAAAAAATTGTCTGTCTGAAGAAATCTATTAGCGAAACATGCTTAATGTTTTTTGATGAAGAATGAAGTTTTAATCTAGACCTTTCTGGCATTTGGCTGTAAGAACAGGATATAAAGTACGAAAGTGTTTCTTGCATTAAACCCCTACTGTCTCTATCACATCAATTAGCTAAAAGCAAGTTACAAATTGTGTTTAGCCATTTACAATGTCAGCAACTAGCAGGCAGCTGCCAGGTCTAGTCAAATGTCCTGCAGTGTCTTAGGGCCTGCAAACTAAAACAGACGGCACACTATTAATATTTAGGGAGATAGAAAAAGGTCTCGGGCTTTCCATTAGAGAGATACCTAACTGTTAGGAGTTCAACGTTAATATTTCACTTCTTAAGCCATTCAAGGGGCATAATATAGCAGTTAAATAATGACTGCAGAGGATAAAAAGCATACTATGAGAAAATAAAATAATGCATTTATAAAGCCAGCTCATGGGGGATTCTGAAGGGGAAGACTATATTGCATGACAAAATTTACTACAATTCCACCTTCCAGATGGCAGAAAACAAATCACTATGTGGCTTGTTTTAACTGGCCATGGGGGATTAGAAAATGTGGGACCCAAATTGTCCTCCATTCCAATGTGCTTATGCTGAATGTATCAACATGCTTTGCCTTTTAGGTTTTTAATGCTGATACCCAACCTGAATTGCCAGAAGCAAAGAAGATCATGATGAGTAGAATATCCGTTACGAGATCTATAAAAGATGTTAATGCGAAAAAAAACAGCTATTGTAAACTTTACTTCAAAAATAAATCCACTACCTCAGGGGATGGCAACATGCATGAAACATAATCCTTAACACCAGCTCAACGGAGTTAAAAAAATATTTTTAATGAAGTTATGTTTGGAAAATAATAATTGGAAAGCTCTGCAAGCCGAAAGTGTAGCTGTTAAAGTGAATAGTAAAGCCATAAATGTATTTATTTTGTATGTTTATAGATTTAGAATGTCTGTCACTGTGAATCACCATCCGCAGACATGAGAAACTTTTGAAATGAAATTTAAAAAATGAATAGTCTGACTGGCAGAAGTACTAGAAAAAGGAGATAGTCTATCATACTCTGATGTATGAAACTCCAAAAGAAAGGGTGCTCCAGCATTTGCAGTTTTAAGTAAAATGACGTTTATTGTGCCATGGTCCACAAAACAAACAACGTTTCAGACCTATATTAGGTCCTTAGTCATGTCTATCCGTGTATGCAGAGAGACTGCCTTTATACAAGTAAAAAGGTGCAAATTGTAATTGTTTTACACCTGTATAAATTGTTTTACACCTGTTTACTTGTATAAAGGCAGTCTCTCTGCATACACAGATAGACATGACTAAGGACCTAATGTAGGTCTGAAACGTTGTTTGTTTTGTGGACCATGGCACAATAAAGGTAATTTTACTTTAAACTGCAAAGGCTGGAGCACCCTTTCTTTTGGAGTTTCATACATCAGAGTATGATAGACTATTATCAAATGTGCTTTGTTCACTTTGTATCCTTTTTTGAAAAGCATGCCTAGGTAGGCTCAGGAATATCAATGCACTACTGCGAGCTAGCTGTTGATTGGTGGCTACACAGATATGGCGTTTGAGCACCTTTTTGCATAATATGAACAATTACTAAAAAACTAAATTTATGCTTACCTGATAAATTTGTTTCTTGACACAGTGAGTTCACGGATCATCAATTACTGTTGGGAATATCACTCCTGGCCAGCAGGAGGAGGCAAAGAGCACCACAGCAAAGCTGTTAAGTATCACTTCCCTTCCCACAACCCCCAGTCATTCGACCAAAGGAAAAGGAGAGAAAGGAAATAACACAAGGTGCAGAGATTAATATTAAAAAACGGTTACAAAAACAGGGAGGGACGTGGACTCACCATATCAAGAAATATATTTATCAGGTAAGCATAAATTTTGTTTTCTTTCTTAACACACAGTGAGTCCACGAATCATCAATTACTGTTGGGAATCAATACCCAAGCTAGAGAGGACACAGATGAGGGAGGGCAAGACCGGCAACCTATACAGAAGGCACCACTGCTTGCAGAACCTTTCTCCCAAAAGAAGCCTCAGCCGAGGCAAAAGTATCAAATTTATAGAATTTAGAAAAAGAGTGCAAGGAAGACCAAGTCACAGCCTTACAGATCTGTTCTACAGAGGCCTCATTCTTGAAGGCCCAAGAAGAAGACACTGCCCCAGTGGAATGAGCTGTAATTCTCTCAGGAGGCTGCTGTCCAGCAGTCTCATAAGCCATACAAATAATACTTCTCAACCAGAAAGAAGTAGCAGTAGTTTTATGGCCCTTACATTTTCCAGAAAAGCAAACAAACAATGCCGAAGACTGACGAAAGTCAGTCCAAGATAGTAACTTAATATCTACGGAATGCAAAAGTTCAAACGGAACCCCTTGAAGAACTGAAAGAACTAAATTTAGACTCCATGGAGGAGTCATGGGTCTGTAAACAGGCTTGATTCTGACTAAGGCCTGTACAAATGCTTGTACATCTGGCACTGCTGCCAGATGTTTGTGTAACAAAACAGACAGAGCAGATATCTGTCCTTTTAGAGAGCTTGCTGACAACCCTTTATCCAAACCCTCTTGGAGAAAGGAGAGAATCCTAGGAATTTTAATTTTACTCCAAGAGAATCCCTTGGATTCACACCAACATATATATTTTTTCCATATTTTATGGTAAATTTTCCTAGTCACAGGTTTTCTGGCTTGGACCAGAGTATCTATAACTGAATCTGAAAACCCACACTTAGATAAAATCAAGCGTTCAATTTCCAAGCAGTCAGCTGCAGAGAGACTAGATTTGGATGTTCGAATGGACCTTGTACTAGAAGATCCTGTCTCAAAGGTAGCTTCCATGGTGGAGCCAATGACATATTCACCAGGTCTGCATACCAAGTCCTGCGTGGCCACGCAGGAGCTATCAGAATCACTGAGGCCTTCTCCTGTTTGATCCTGGCTACGAGCCTGGGAAGGAGAGGAAACGGTGGAAACACATAAGCTAGGTTGAACGACCAAGGCGCCACTAATGCATCCACTAGTGTCGCCTTGGGATCCCTGGATCTGGACCCGTAGCGAGGAACCTTGAAGTTCTGACGAGACGCCATCAGATCCATGTCTGGAATGCCCCATAATTGAGTTAACTGGGCAAAGACCTCCGGGTGGAGTTCCCACTCCCCCAGATGGAAAGTCTGACGACTCAAATAATCCGCCTCCCAGTTGTCTACTCCTGGGATGTGAATTGCAGATAGATGGCAGGAGTGATCCTCCGCCCATTTGATGATCTTGGATACCTCTCTCATCGCCAAGGAACTCTTTGTTCCCCCCTGATGATTGATGTAAGCTACAGTCGTCATGTTGTCCGACTGAAATCTTATGAATCCGGCCTTCGCTAGTTGAGGCCAAGCCAGGAGCGCATTGAATATCGCTCTCAGTTCCAGAATGTTTATCGGGAGAAGAGACTCTTCCAGAGACCATAGACCCTGGGCTTTCAGGGAGGCCCAGACCGCGCCCCAGCCTAATAGACTGGCGTCGGTCGTGACAATGACCCACTCTGGTCTGAGGAAACTCATTCCCTGAGACAGGTGATCCTGAGTCAACCACCAACGGAGCGAGTCTCTGGTTAACTGGTCTACTTGAATCTGGGGAGACAAGTCTGCATAATCCCCATTCCACTGTTTGAGCATGCACAGTTGTAATGATCTTAGATGAATTTGAGCAAAAGGAACCACGTCCATTGCTGCAACCATTAGACCTATTACTTCCATGCACTGAGCTATGGAAGGCTGAGGAATAGATTGAAGAACTTGACAAGCATTTAGAAGCTTTAATTTTCTGACCTCTGTCAGAAAAATCTTCATTTCTACAGAATCTATTATTGTTCCCAGAAAGGGAACCCTTGTAGACGGGGACAGGGAACTCTTTTCCACGTTCACCTTCCACCCGTGAGACCTGAGAAAAGCTAACACAATTTCTGTATGAGCCCTTGATCTGGAAAGGGACGACGCCTGGATTAGGATGTCGTCTAGGTAAGGTGCCACTGCAATGCCCCTCGGTCTTAGAACCGCTAGAAGGGACCCTAGCACCTTTGTGAAAATTCTGGGAGCAGTGGCTAAACCAAACGGAAGAGCCACGAACTGGTAATGTTTGTCCAGAAAGGCGAACCTTAGGAACTGATGATAATCTTTGTGGATAGGAATATGTAGGTACGCATCCTTTAAGTCCACCACGAAATTGGTTGGAGAAGGAAACCTTGCTGAACAAATATCTTTTTAAGCAATCCTTCCAATTTTTTATCCATCGGATCTTTGAAAGCACAACTGTCCTCAATGGGAATAGTCGTGCATTTGGCCAACGTAGAAACTGCCCCCTCAACCTTAGGAACTGTTTGCCATGCGTCCCTCCTGGGGTCGACAATGGGGAACATTTTCTTAAATATAGGAGGTGGGACAAAAGGTATACCTGGCTTCTCCCACTCCTTAGTCACTATGTCCGCCACCATCTTGGGTATCGGAAAGGCATCAGCGTGCACAGGGACCTCAAGGAATTTGTCTATTTTGCACAATTTCTCTGGAATCACCAAAGAGTCACAATCGTCCAGAGTAGTTGGCACCTCCTTAAGCAGGGCGCGGAGATGTTCTAAATTAAATTTAAACGTCACAATATCAGGTTCTGCCTGTTGAGAAACTTTTCCTTAATCAGAAATTTCTCCCTCCGACAGACCCTCCCTCACTGCCAATTCTTACTGGTGTGAGTGTATAACAGATAAATTATCGTCAGCGCACACTTGCTCATCTTCTGTATTTAAAACTTAGCAATCAAGCTTTCTTGGAAATGCTGGCAGTTTGGAAAAGAAATTAGCTATAGAATTATCCATTACTGTCGTTAATTGCTGCATAGTAACAAGCATTGGCGTGCTAGATGTACTAGGTGTCGCCTGCGCGGGAATAACTGGTGTTGACACAGAAGGAGAGGATGATGAACTGTCCCCACTACCTTCACTTGAAGAATCATCTTGGGCAACCTTATTAAATGTGACAGTACTGTCCTTACTTTGTTTGGACGCCATGGCACAATTTTCACAAACATTTAAAGGGGGAACCACCTTGGCCTCCATACATACAGAACATGTCCTATCTGAAGGTACAGACATGTTAGACAGACTTATACAGGCTATTAATGCAATAAAACCGTTACGGTCTCTTTAAATGTTAAACAGAGCACACTTTATTTCTGAATGTGTGAAAAACTATGAAGGAAATATCCGATCCTTACCAAATTTGCACCCTAGTGTCTTAATGCTTTGAAAGTATTGCACACCAAATTTCAAGATTGTAACCCCTTAAATGAGCAAACCGGAGCCATTTGTTCAATTTACCAGTTTAAACCCACTACAGTCCCTGCCACAGCCTTTGCTGTGGCTTTACCTTTCCTTGGGGGTTATTCACCACAGAAATAAGCCTTCTAGAATCGTTTTTTATGGCCACAGGACCCTCTCACATGAAGCTGCATGCACTGCTTCCAGAAGTAACTGCGCAATTAAGGCGCAAAAATGAGGCCTCCTCCCTCTGCATACCAGAGTGAAGGGGCCTTCCTGACTAGATTAGGTGTCTAAACGACTGCCAGGCGTAATAAAACCGTTCCCAAAGTGTTTCCAAGTTCCAAAACACTCCAAAAGTCATATAAAATATTGTATAAATTAATCGTTTTAGCCCACAATAGTGTCAACCAGTATATAGCCCATTAATAAGCCTTCATTCTGTTATGAGTCTAAGAAAATGGCTTACCGATCCCAGAGGGAAAACGACAGTCTTCTAGCATTACTATGTCTTGTTAGAAAAAGGACTAGTCATACCTTGAGCAGAAAAGTCTGCAAACTGTTCCCCCCAACTGAAGTTCTCTGGGCTCAA
Organism: Bombina bombina; assembly: GCF_027579735.1. Taxonomy (NCBI): domain Eukaryota; kingdom Metazoa; phylum Chordata; class Amphibia; order Anura; family Bombinatoridae; genus Bombina; species Bombina bombina. The sequence goes on from NC_069501.1 coordinate 921,651,579, forward strand.
CAGTCCTGCGTGGGAACAGCAATGGATTTTAGTTACTGTTGCTAAAATCATACTCCTCTTTTAACAGAACTCTTCATCACTTTCTGTTGTAGAGTAAATAGTACAAACCGGCACTATTTTAAAATAACAAACTCTTGATAGAAGAAATAAAAAACTACAACTAACACCACATACTCTTTACCATCCCCGTGGAGATGCTACTTGTTCAGAGCGGCAAAGAGAATGACTGGGGGGCGGAGCCAGAGGGGGAGCTATATGGGCAGCTTTTGCTGTGCACTCTTTGCCATTTCCTGTTGGGGAAGAGAATATTCCACAAGTAAGGATGAAGCCGTGGACCAGACACACCAATGTAGGAGAAATGAAATTTTCACAGTATGTGCCTAATGCTTCGATATGATTGCACAGCAAGTTTCAGCCTGATTAACCCTTTATTAACCGGTTGTTTGCTTTAGGTGGCTCCGGTTTGGGTATTAAACTACAGCACCTTGCCACAGCAGCCAAATGTGGCCCTACCTTCCCTTAGGGATTGGATTTGAGAAATGCAAGCCTCTTGAAGTCCTCAAGCAGTCTCTGGACCCTTGTGAAGCAGCATGCAAAAAAAATCTGTCAGAATAAACTGCGCAACTGAGGCGCAAAATTAGGCCCCTCCCACTCCAAAGCTGTGGGGCCTTCAGAACCCAATTTAGGTGACTAAAAATAATGCCATGTGGAATAAAACCCCGAATAAACACACCAAAAGTGCTTTAACAGTGTCAATGATGAGTATTTTGTTAATTAAAATAATCGATTGCCCTGCAAAAGTGTTAACCAGTCTATTGAGCTCTCTTAAATAAGCCTCTAATTCTATACTAAGTCTCAGAACATGGCTTACCCTTCCCACATGGGGATTCTGGTCAGTCTTCTAGCATTATCTTGACTAGAAAAAAAGATGACTGAATCATACCTCAAGCAGTTAAGCCTGCAAACTGTTCCCCCCAACTGAAGTTCTCTGGTACTCCTCAGTCCTGTGTGGGAACAGCAATGGATTTTAGTTACAACATGCTAAAATCATTTTCCTCTCAGTAGAATTCTTCATCACATTTCTGCCAGAGAGTAAATAGTACAAACCGGTACTATTTAAAAAAAAAACTTTTGATTGAAGATATAAAACTACAAATCTAACACCACATTCACTTTACCCTGCCCTATCTGTTAGAGCGGCAAAGAGAATGACTGGGGGGCTGAGCCTGAGGGGGAGCTATATGGACAGCTCTGCTGTGTGCTCTCTTTGCCACTTCCTGTAGGGAATGAGAATATCCCACAAGTAAGGATGAATCCGTGGACTGGATACACCTTGCAAGAGAAAGGGACATTAAACACTAACTACATTTTATAAGCATAGTAGAGGTTATTACACACCTCCCTCTAGTCATGGGTACCGCCATGTTAAAATTTTGCCTTTTACTGCATTCCAGTGCTGAAGTGTTTGCACATGTGCAACAACTCGCCTTCAGATACCTGCAGTGTAACCTAGGTTCCAAAATGGTAGCAACCATGATTAGTGGGAGGAGTATGAAATGTATTGAGTGCTTAGTGTCCCTCGAAATCATGTTACACATAATACACTGTAGTATTCGTTTCTGCCATTCTTAGACATGGCAAGTTATATTTTCATGAAATTCAAGTACTGGCATCATATAAACTAACCACAAAGAACGTGTGTTAATATATGCCAAATATACAGCTTGTGATGACCACACACAAGTAATAAGGCTTACATTTATCTCAGTATGATGAACTATAGAATTATGCCTAAATATAAGTTTGCAGATCATTGTACAAAACTTTCAAGTCTCCTGAGAAGCCTCTGAAGATTCAACGCGTTGGGACCAATTTGTGGATTGCATCTTTGCACCTGTATACACATTGATCAAGATTTCCGCTAATAACTTCCCTACACTAATATATTCTACTTTATTTGATAAATTATTCAGATTTAAAAGTGCACCTTTACAGAAAGTTACTGTACAAAGCAATTCTCACAATAAAATATATTTATCATTGCAGTGTTGTAATAAAATACAAGAGATATTAATTGTTATATTCAACATTGTGTTAATTTACAGATGTTAGACAAAAAGCTCTCAGCACTGAACAATTACTACATCAATGGTCAGACTGAAATCAGTAATTGAAAACAAAGATTTGATCGGCAGGGGGTAGACCATTTGTGCCTAAAGCACATATTTTCTTTCACACTTTAATTAGTTGAAAAGAAGCGATATGAATTTTAAGAAAGTTGAGCTACTAAATAACCATGACTTTTTTTCAGGAGAGGGAAAAAAACAAGGGACATTCTATGGTAAAAATGTCATGGTCTAATTTGTTACTGCACGTAATTACTGCATTACGGATCAAAGCTAACTACACATTTAACCCAAAAAAGGAATGAACTAGGGCTGTGCGATACAGAAAAAACTAAATATCATTATTTTTTATTTAATATTGCAATTGTGATTTTATTAAAATCATTTTTCAAACATACAATTTGCATTTGACTCCTGCTGGGCTGGAGTGAATGTTTTATGTGACTGTCGTGACATTGTAAAGGGACACTTGAGTCAAAATTAATTTTTTATTATTCAAACAGAGCACACAATTTTAAACTAATTTTCAATTCACTTCCATTATCTAAATGTGCACAATCTTTTATTCTGTACTTTCTGAGGCACCAGCTCCTACTGAGCATGTGCAAGATTCACAAAATTATACAATATGCATTCTGTGATTGGCTTATAGCTATAACCTGATGTTGTGGGAGGAAAAACAAAACTAACGTACTTAAATAACTATCCAAAACAAAATTCCCGTTTTGCATCATGGCTTCTTACTATTCCACAGAAGAGACTTATGCCATTCTTGTGCGAGATGCAGAGAGTGACATCTTTGCTGCATATGTTAGTGACACTCTAACAGCATCAGCTAAAGAGCCCCTGAGACTTCTAGTGATTGTGCTCCCAGCCTACCACCATCTAAAAGGAGGCCTTTACAAAGTCCAACAATCTCGGGTGAAAATAAGGTATCCTCAAACATAACCGCCCCTGAAATACCCCCATGAACAGCAACTCCTGGTATTACAACCAGCATTTCAGTTTAACCCGTCTCTGACTGACTACAAGTTTGAGAATATACCTACTCAAATAAATGTATACGTCAGCCAGGTTATACGGCTAATCCAAAATCTTATTATGTTAAATAAATTGAAAAAAACAACTGGCACACCCGCTGACTTAACAGAAATGTTTTGGGCACTGACCTTGGTAAGATGTAAAGTGCAAAAACCCAGCATTTGATCCTACTGACACCAGCAACCCATCCTGGCTACCCCTCTTTTTCCAGGGATTATGAAAAGGGATAGATATGAACAGCTACATTTTACTAAGAAACAAAAATAGTGTGAAACAATATGTGAATATATTTTGTGATTTTCTAAAAAGGATATGTGGATTATTTGCATAAAAGAGTGGTCTGTGCCTTTAAGGACAATCATTCCTCCAGCGCTGTATCCCAAAAGGAAAAGACACACACAATATTGAACACTTTATAAATTGTCAAATGCACTACAGGTTATACCTAAGCATTTTGCACTTGTTAAATGAAAGGATAGACACCTTGATCCAGCAGGCTGTCCAGATTCTATAGGCACAAATGGCAATGTGTGGGACCCCCCCCTCCTATACTTGCTTAACAATATATAAGTGTGGGTGCACTTAATGCAAAACAGGTAAATTATAGTTGTTTTATTTATGTTCAGAACTAGGACAATTGCCTCCGTCCTTGAGGGGTTAACGAATTAGATTGTTCCATGGTTGCATTAGGATGTTCGTTTATTAAAGCAGAAAATAGCTGCAATGTTGCATATCTAAATACAGTACAAATCATTGCAGACAAGGTACACATTGACTGGCTTTTAAATATCTTTATTTACACCTAAATTTGATACAAATAAGTCAGTGCCTATTAAACAAATGCTTGATGCAAACTGTTTTTGAAGTAGCAAAGGGGTAAAACACAATAATGTTTGCACACTAGGTAGTCTCTTTAGCAAGACAAATATGGTTATTGGAGGATGTGTGCATATGTTGCTCCTGATTGGATCACTGGCCATCTCATGCTCAGGGGCTGAATGTGAATTAATGTGCAAGCTAAAGGCAGACCAGTGGGTTTGTGACTGATGTATCTGTTAAGGACAAGTAAGGGCATAACTGATTCCTGATTCAGTGCACTAACCACTGTTGAGTGTTAGTCTGCCTGCTGGCAGACTAACACCCTCTGGTAAGCCTTGTAATGTTACACCTTATCTCCCTGTTGGCAACATACCACACTATGAGGCACCCTCTTCTCTTTTTGTCAAACTATTCTTGTTGGTTCAAGGCTGGTCTAACCTTTTGGATAAGCTCAAAAATATACTTCAGGAAAAAAAATTCCTCTGTGAAAAGGGGTCGTTTGAGATGAGGGTTGAGGAGATTTAGGGGCTAATAGTCAAGGCAGTGATGGCTAACCTTGGCACCCCTGACGTTGCAACTACATTATCCATGATGCTCAACCAGACTGCAGAGTGCCTAGGCATTATGGGAAATGTAGTTTCAAAGCATCTGGGGTGCCAAGGTTAGCCATCACTGGTCGAGGGGTATTCGCAGTTAGGGGTTCGGGCAATATAAAGTATGTTACAGTGGGGTTAGCCCTGGTGTGAACTGTGGTAACAATTTACAGCAGATTTTTTATAGCGTCAAGTTGATTTTCGCTGGTATTGGGCACGCAGTGTTCAATTTGTAATATCAACACGTCCAGCAAGCTAATTAGTGCTTCTAATTATAAGTATGGGCTCTATTTATAACACACACATGCAATTAGTATCACTCAGCTTGATAAATTAAAGTGATTATAGGTTCAATTATTGTGGGCCATATTACAATTTAAGGATGCAGCTTTTGAGCTCTTTTAGTGCAGGCTTGCATGAGCGAGCCTGCAGCCGTAAATTAAGAAACAGCAGTCATTAGACCGCAGTCTCTTAACCTCTCCGCAAGCTTTGAGCTGGTGGTTTAACAGCCCATGCATGCACACGATTGGCCACAAGAAAGCAGGGGGCGTCATTGTATTATAATTAAAGGCAGTGTGATGCTGTCCACTACCTGCAATCACAGACGGACAGATTTCCTAATTGGTAACCTGTCAGTCTGCAGCATGATAAATGGAGCCCTATGACTCTTCAGTAGTTTTGTTGCAAAGTAATCTACACTGCAAAGCCAGAATGCACATAGCATATTCCCACTAACAGATTATCCCCATCCCATGTCAAAGGGTGAGGTGTGTGTGTGTAAGCACAGTGAAGTTTTTATATACAATAACTCTTGATTAGTGAGTGGCTACTACAGGGAGCCAATAAAACATATCTCCAAAATTCCCACTTATTGGCTATACCAAACACAATTTCTTACTGGAAACAGAATAATAGATACCAAAGCACACAGCTGTTTTGGATCTCTGATGGATCTTCAAATCAGGGAAACAGGACAGCATACAATGCTCCATAATATTCACTATGTCACAGAAATAAACTTAGTAACAAAAATGTTAATAAGGGCTCTTGAGAACAGAGTCACAGAGCAAAAGAAAGCTTCTTGCTTATGCATGTTAGAGCATGACACATAGGGGATTTATTAATTATAGCAACCCCACTAGCACACCAAAATTACCTTTCCTGAGATTAATGGGACTAAATTACATAACACAACTGTATTCTCTAGATATGGAATTGCCTTACACGGCAAGAAATGTATTGCTTGCATTCGCTGACTCTAAGGGAAAAGAAAGCAGATGTAAGATAAGTAAATATATTCCAATTTATTCAAGGTTCAAGAATTGACAGGCCAACAAAATGGTACAAAAAGTTATATGAAATATAAAAATAATCCCAGTGACCTCAATTTTGAATAAAAGGTCTCCTTTTTGTGTTTCTTAAAACTGTGTTCTGCACATACAGGATTATAGACAGGTTGCAATGTCAAATTTATCTGTAAAAGTGGTAGTTTACTATTCTATAAAAAGTTAATATAAATATATATATATACATATACACACACAGTATATACACACACACACATATATATATTATATATATAAAATAATATATTTGTTACAGTGTTTAACATAATGCTGCTGAATACAAAACATACAGGTTGGAAAGCTTGACACAATCAGGTTATGAATACAACTGTTGCAATAAAGTCAATTTGTTTAAAGTGAAGGTAAAATTTTGCGTTTTTGTTGGCTTTATTATATTACTTATTTGCTAAATACCATGATCGCTAAATTCATTTTTTACATTTGTATATATATTATTGATTTTTAAACATTTTATATTTACTGTCCTGGCCGTTCGTCGCTCCTCCCTCCATTTATTTCCTGATTATTCAGTAGATTACGTAAAGAGCGGTGCCACCCGCTCTGTACGTCATTCAAAAGTGCGCTCCCGTTTGCCGGAGCAATTGCGCATGCGCACCATTCGCCGTCAATTAGATTTGCGCCTGTGTGGCCTAAAAAATGTGCTAATCATTGAAGCGCATTGAGACTAAGAGGTAGGAAGTGAATCCAACGCATGCGCATTTAGAAGAGTTTTGCGGTGACGTAATTTGACGGCCAGGGTTTCAATTGGCCATGAAAAAAAAACGTGACCGGGATAAGAAGAAAAAAAAAAAAAAAACGGGTTGTTTTAACAGTCTGCTCATTCGGATGGAAGAAAAGGTAATAAATACATAAATATAGCGATTTGAAAATTTTCATGACAAACTCACATTTATTTTTGTAGTATTTACAGGGGAAACAATGTAATAACTGAAACTTTACCTTCACTTTAAGTGTTACCTTTGACACCTTTTATATAATGTATTTAATTTTTCCTGAAGCTGCCATGTAAAAAGATCCAAGTATACCATCATATACTGAAATTCTTAACTAAAAAATAAATGGAAAAACATACAGAAATGTGTGATGTGCATCAAAATACGTGGTTATTGAATCTAAAAAAACAATTTTAAAGGGCCATGAAACCCACATTTTTTCTTTCATGATTTAGAAAGAGAATGCAATTTTAAACATCTTTCTAATCTACTTATATTATCTAATTTGTTTTATTCTCTTGATATTCTTTGCTGAAAAGCATATCTAGATATGCTCAGTAGCTGCTGATTGGTTGCTGCACATAGAAGCCTCGTGTGATTGGCTCACCATGTGCATTGCTTTTTCTTCAACTAAGGATATCTAAAAAATGAAGCAAAATAAATAATAGAAGTAAATTGTAATGTTGTTTAAATTTGTATTCTCTATCTGAATCATGAAAGAAAGATTTTGGGTTTAGTGGCCCTTTAAATACTATGAATGGTGGCAATGTTGATGGATAGTCTAAGATTTATTTTTAAACTGAGCTAATTTATCTTGCTTGGTATAGGTATATCATATAGTCAGCTGATGATATGCACATCTTGAGTTGTTTGCCCTCCAGTTAGTAATGTGAAAGATCATTAATGCTTAATTATCTGTAATATTTTGCCATATATCAATAAAACCAGGATTTTCTTTTTTTTAAAAATAACCTGAAATCATCTTCTTTAAACTCAATATATCAAAGTAGAACCATACCAGTAACGGTGAGCTTATGGCATCTGTCTACTAGGGCAAGGATGACAACTGGTTGCCTGAGGGCTAAATGCAGACCTCTGCACTAGTTTTTGGAGCCGCCAGAAAAAGCAGAGCTATCACCTAGATTACGAGTTTTGCGCTAAACAGGGTGAGAAAATAAAACCAAAAAAACATAATTTATGTAAGAACTTACCTGATAAATTAATTTCTTTCATATTAGCAAGAGTCCATGAGCTAGTGACGTATGAGATATACATTCCTACCAGGAGGGGCAAAGTTTCCCAAACCTCAAAATGCCTATAAATACACCCCTCACCACACCCACAAATCAGTTTAACGAATAGCCAAGAAGTGGGGTGATAAGACAAAAGTGCGAAAGCATAAAAAACATAATTTATGCTTACCTGATAAATTTATTTCTCTTGTAGTGTGTTCAGTCCACGGGTCATCCATTACTTATGGGATATATTCTCCTTCCCAACAGGAAGTTGCAAGAGGATCACCCAAGCAGAGCTGCTATATAGCTCCTCCCCTCACATGTCATATCCAGTCATTCGACCGAAACAAGACGAGAAAGGAGAAACTATAGGGTGCAGTGGTGACTGGAGTTATAATTTAAAATTTAGAACCTGCCTCAAACAGACAGGGCGGGCCGTGGACTGAACACACTACAAGAGAAATAAATTTATCAGGTAAGCATAAATTATGTTTCCTCTTGTTAAGTGTGTTCAGTCCACGGGTCATCCATTACTTATGGGATACCAATACCAAAGCGTAAAGTACACGGATGATGGGAGGGACAAGGCAGGAACATTAAACAGAAGGAACCACTGCCTGTAGAACCTTTATCCCAAAAATAGCCTCCGAAGAAGCAAAAGTGTCAAATTTGTAAAATTTGGAAAAAGTATGAAGTGAAGACCAAGTTGCAGCCTTGCAAATCTGTTCAACAGAGGCCTCATTCTTAAAGGCCCAGGTGGAAGCCACAGCTCTAGTGGAATGAGCTGTAATTCTTTCAGGAGGCTGCTGTCCAGCAGTCTCATAGGCTAAGCGTATTATGCTACGAAGCCAAAAAGAGAGAGAGGTAGCCGAAGCCTTTTGACCTCTCCTCTGTCCAGAGTAAACGACAAACAGAGAAGATGTTTGTCGAAAATCTTTAGTTGCCTGTAAGTAGAACTTCAGAGCAGGGACCACGTCTAGATTATGCAAAAGACGTTCCTTCTTTGAAGAAGGATTAGGACATAAGGATGGAACAACAATCTCTTGATTGATATTCTTGTTAGAAACAACCTTAGGTAAAAACCCAGGTTTAGTACGACAGGACTACCTTGTCTGAATGAAAGATCAGATAAGGAGAATCACAATGTAAGGCAGATAACTCAGAGACTCTTCGAGCCGAGGAAATAGCCATCAAAAACAGAACTTTCCAAGATAAAAGCTTAATATCAATGGAATGAAGGGGTTCAAACGGAACACCCTGAAGAACTTTAAGAACCAAGTTTAAGCTCCACGGAGGAGCAACAGCTTTAAACACAGGCTTAATCCTAGCCAAAGCCTGACAAAAACCCTGGACTTCTGGATTCTCTGCCAGACGCTTGTGTAAAAGAATAGACAGAGCAGAAATCTGTCCCTTTAGTAACCTAGCGGATAAGCCCTTTTCTAAACCCTCTTGTAGAAAAGACAATATCCTAGGAATCCTAACCTTACTCCATGAGTAACTCTTGGATTCACACCAAAATAAATATTTACGCCATATCTTGTGGTAAATTTTTCTGGTAACAGGTTTCCGAGCCTGTATTAATGTATCAATAACCGAATCCGAAAACCCACGCTTTGATAGAATCAAGCGTTCAATTTCCAAGCAGTCAGCCTCAGAGAAATTAGGTTTGGATGGTTGAAAGGACCCTGAATTAGAAGGTCCTGCCTCAGGGGTAGAGACCATGGTGGACAGGACGACATGTCCACTAGGTCTGCATACCAGGTCCTGCGTGGCCACGCAGGCGCTATCAGAATCACCGATGCTCTCTCCTGTTTGATCCTGGCAATCAGTCGAGGTAGCAACGGAAAAGGTGGAAACACATAAGCTATGTTGAAAACCCAAGGGGCTGCTAGAGCATCTACCAGCACCGCTCCCGGGTCCCTGAACCTGGATCCGTAACAAGGAAGCGTGGCGTTCTGGCGAGATGCCATGAGATCCAGATCCGGTTTGCCCCAACGATGAATCAGTTGGGCAAATACCTCCGGGTGAAGTTCCCACTCCCCCGGATGAAAAGTCTGGCGACTTAAAAAATCCGCCTCCCAGTTCTCCACGCCTGGGATGTAGATCGCTGACAGGTGGCAAGAGTGAGACTCTGCCCAGCGAATTATCTTCGAGACTTCCAACATCGCTAGGGAACTCCTGGTTCCCCCTTGATGATTGATGTAAGCCACAGTCGTGATGTTGTCCAACTGAAATCTGATGAACCTCAGTGTTGCTAACTGAGGCCAAGCTAGAAGAGCATTGAATATTGCTCTTAATTCTAGAATGTTTATTGGGAGGAGTTTCTCCTCCTGAGTCCACGATCCCTGAGCCTTCAGGGAGTTCCAGACTGCTCCCCAGCCTAGTAGGCTGGCATCTGTTGTTACAATCGTCCAATCTGGTCTGCGAAAAGTCATTCCTTTGGACAGATGAACCTGTGACAACCACCAGAGAAGAGAATCTCTGGTCTCCTGGTCCAGATTTAGCAAAGGGGACAGATCTGAGTAATCCCCGTTCCATTGACTTACATGCATAGTCGCAGCGGTCTGAGATGTAGGCGCGCAAATGGCACTATGTCCATTGCCGCAACCATTAAGCCGATTACTTCCATGCACTGAGCTACTGATGGGCTTGGAATGGAGTGAAGGACACGGCAAGCATTGAGAAGCTTTGATAACCTGGACTCAGTCAGGTAAATCTTCATCTCTACAGAATCTATAAGAGTCCCTAGAAAAGGGACCCTTGTGAGTGGTACCAGAGAACTCTTTTCCACGTTCACTTTCCACCCATGCAACCTCAGAAATGCTAGAACTATCTCTGTATGAGACTTTGCATTTTGAAAACTTGACGCTTGTATCAGAATGTCGTCTAGGTACGGAGCCACCGATATGCCTCGTGGTCTTAGTACCGCCAGAAGAGAGCCCAGAACCTTTGTAAAAATTCTCGGGGCCGTAGCTAACCCGAAGGGAAGCGCTACAAACTGGTAATGCCTGTCTAGAAAGGCAAACCTTAGGTACCGATAATGATCTTTGTGAATCGGTATGTGAAGGTAGGCATCCTTTAAATCCACTGTGGTCATATATTGACCCTCTTGGATCATGGGTAGGATGGTCCGAATGGTTTCCATCTTGAACGATGGAACCCTTAGGGATTTGTTTAAGATTTTTAAATCTAAGATTGGTCTGAAGGTTCCCTCCTTCTTGGGAACCACAAACTGATTTGAATAAAACCCTTGCCCCTGTTCCGTCTGCGGAACTGGGTGGATTACTCCCATCACTAAGAGGTCTTGTACACATTGTAGAAATGCCTCTTTCTTTACTAGGTTTGTTGATAACCTTGACAGATGAAACCTCCTTTGTGGAGGAGAAGTTTTGAAATCCAGAAGGTATCCCTGAGATATAATCTCCAACGTCCAGGGATCCTGTACATCTCTTGCCCAAGCCTGGGCGAAGAGAGAGAGTCTGCCCCCCACTAGTTCCGTCTCCGGAAAGGGGGCCCTGACTTCATGCTGTCTTAGGGGCGGAAGTAGGCTTTCTGGCCTGCTTGCCTTTCCAACCCTGTCTGTAACGAGCAGTAGTTCCTTCCTGTTTTGGAGCGGAGGAAGTTGATGCTGCTCCTGCCTTGAAATTACGAAAGGCACGAAAATTAGACTGTTTGGCCTTCGACTTGGCCCTGTCCTGAGGAAGGGTGTGGCCCTTACCTCCAGTAATGTCAGCAATAATTTCCTTCAAGCCGGGCCCGAATAAGGAGTGCCCTTTGAAAGGAATGTTTAGTAATTTAGACTTAGAAGTTACATCTGCTGACCAGGATTTAAGCCAAAGGGCTCTGCGCGCCTGTATGGCGAATCCGGAATTTTTAGCCGTAAGTTTAGTTAAATGCACTACGGCAACCGAAACAAATGCATTAGCCAGCTTAAGGGTTCTAATCTTGCTCAGAGACTCATCCAATGGTGCTGTGCGAATCGCCTCTTCCAGAGACTCAAACCAGAATGCCGCTGCAGCAGTGACAGGCGCAATGCATGCAAGAGGCTGTAATATAAAACTTTGTTGAACAAACATTTTCTTAAGATAACCCTCTAATTTTTTATACATTGGATCTGAGAAAGCACAGCTATCCTCCACCGGGATAGTGGTACGCTTGGCTAGAGTAGAAACTGCTCCCTCCACCTTAGGGACCGTCTGCCATAAGTCTCGTGTGGTGGCTTCTATAGGGAACATTTTTCTAAATATCGGAGGAGGGGAAAAGGGCACACCGGGTCTATCCCACTCCTTACTAATAATCTCTGTAAGCTTCTTTGGTATAGGAAAAATGTCAGTACACACCGGCACCGCGTAGTATTTATCCAGCTTACATAATTTCTCTGGGATTGCCACCGTGTCACAATCATTCAGAGCCGCTAACACCTCCCCTAGCAACACGCGGAGGTTCTCAAGCTTAAATTTAAAATTTTACATTTCTGAATCCGGTCTCCCCGAATCAGAACCGTCACCCACAGAATGAAGCTCTCCGTCCTCATGTTCTGCAAATTGTGACGCAGTATCAGACATGGCTCTCATGTCATCGGCGCGCTCTGTCCTTAACCCAGAACTGTCGCGCTTGCCTCTTAACTCGGGCATATTGTATAATACTTCTTTCATAACATTAGCCATATCATGTAAAGTGATTTGTAAGGGCCTTGATGTACTTGGCGCCTCAATCTCACGCACCTCCCGAGCGGGAGACGAAGGTACTGACACGTGAGGAGAGTTAGACGGCATAACTGCCCCCTCATTGTCTGGTGATAATTTTTTAATCGGTACAGATTGATTTTTCAAAGTAACATCAATACAATTGATACACATATTTCTATTGGGCTCCACAACGGCTTTTAAACATAATGAACAAGCAGATTCCTCTGTATCAGACATGTTTAAACAGACTAGCAATGAAGCTAGCAAGCTTGGAAAATACTTTCAATAAGTTTGCAAACAATATAAAAAAAACACTGCAGCGCTTTTAAAAAACACAGTTGAGTAACAAAGAACTAATTCAGTTATAGTCAACAATTCTTTAAATGTATTAATTAGCAGAGGATTGCACCCATTAGCAACAGGATGATTAACCCCTCAGTACCCCAAAAAAAAAAACGGATATAAAATTAATATTAAACGTTTTTATCACAGTCTAACACACTGTCACAGGTCTGCTGTGACTGATTACCTCCCTCAAAAACGAATTTTGAAGACCCCTGAGCTCTCTAGAGACGTCCTGGATCAAGGAGGAAGAAGCAGGAAGACTGTGCTAGAAGTTTAACTGCGCAACAAGGCGCTAAAAAGAGGCCCCTCCCGCTCATTTACAACAGAGGGAGACCTGATATAATGGTTTCTATACAGAAATATACGTTAGCCATGTGGAAAAAAAGAGAAAAAATTCATGCCCAAAAGGATTTATCACCAAATTACCTCACAAAACGAATAACATGCCAGTAAACGTTTTGAAAATAAACTTCTTTAAATGTCATGCAAAGTTATCACTAAGCCTGCAACCAGTCGCTACCACTGCAGATAAGGCTTAAGCATTATTTCAGTATTAACAGTATTTTCTCAGTCAAATTCTAGTCCCTAGAAAATAACTCTACTGTGCATACATTTATCAGCCTGATACCAGTCACTACTACTGCATTTAAGGCTGTACTTACATCATACGGGTAACAGCAGTATTTTCTTAGTCAATTCCATTCCCAGAAAATATTGTACTGCACATACCTCATTTGCGGGGGACCCCGCATGCTATTCCCATGTTCTGAAGTTACCCCACTGCTCAGAATGTCGAGAACAGCCAGTGGATCTTAGTTACGCCTGCTAAGATCATAGAAAACGCAGGCAGTTTCTTCTTCCAAATACTGCCTGAGATAGAAAAACAGCACACTCCGGTGCCATTTAAAATAACAAACTTTTGATTGAAGAATAATTAAGTAAAAACTCCAACTCCTCCCGCGACCTCCTTTGTTGAGGGTTGCAAGAGAATGACTGGATATGACATGTGAGGGGAGGAGCTATATAGCAGCTCTGCTTGGGTGATCCTCTTGCAACTTCCTGTTGGGAAGGAGAATATATCCCATAAGTAATGGATGACCCGTGGACTGAACACACTTAACAAAAAAAATTATAACCACCACAAAAAGGGTGGGCCTCATGGACTCTTGCTAATATGAAAGAAATGAATTTATCAGGTAAGTTGTTACATAAATTATGTTCTCTTTCATGTAATTAGCAAGAGTCCATGAGCTAGTGACGTATGGGATAATGAATACCCAAGATGTGGATCTTCCACGCAAGAGTCACTATGCAACATGGGAATGTCCACAGCACAATTTGCTTAAAAAAGTATCTTTATTGACAAAAGATACAAAATCACCTGTGTCTTTGATGTATGAACTACATTTTACGACCTCAGGCCGCAACAATTTGTCAAAAAAAATAGATACATTAGAAAAGGCAGAATCTATACTGGAAATAATTGGCCTGCCTGGAGGGGCAGCAAGGTTTTTGTGAATCTTTGGTATAGTATAAAAAACCGGTGTTCTTGGTGACTTATTATATAAAAAATCTCTCAATTTTAAGTCAATCACCCCAACCTTTACTGCCCTCTCCAGGCAGGCCAAGTTCACCCTAGAAGTGGTAAAAGGTACACTATTAGGAATTTCTTTACTTGTGACACCACATATGCAATTTATTTAATCAAGTGTCCGTGTTCCCTCATCTATATTGGAGAGACGGTAAGAAAAGTGAAAGATAGGCTTAGCCAGCACCGCTCCAATATTAGATGTGGGAACAGGGAGGCACCTGTATCCAATCATTTCTTAGAGAAAGGACACAGTATCAGTCAGCTCCGATGGCAGGTTATAGACTATGTGGGTCCGCAGAGAATGGGTGGTGACCGTGAGAAAATATTGAAACAAAAAGAAATGCATTGGATTCATAGATTGGGATCATTAGTACCACATGGTATGAATAGGGACTTTGATTGGTCAGTCTTTTGGTGAAGAATAGGTTTAATTAAATTTGATTTATAATGGTATGTAGATATGTAGTACTGCTATCAGGGTTAGTTATAACTGCTTTAAATGTTGTAGGATAGTATGTCTGTTGTAAAAATGTTTAAACTATGTATCTCGAACAAAAAGTATCTTGTTGCAAATTGTATAAATTTTGAAAGTTTGAAGAGTAAGATATTTTGTGCAGCAGGTGGCGCTCAAGAGTAAAATGTATTGGCGCCAAGATAACTGTTTAAAAGAACCACCTCTGAGTATTGTATGTATAGCATGATTAAGTGACAGTAGTCACGAAACGTCGCTCTCTCTTTTGTCAATAAAGATACTTTTTTAAGCAAATTGTGCTGTGGACATTCCCATGTTGCATATTGTTATAGTGGAATTGGGCAGATTTCCACGGTCGACACGAGCACAGTATTTTGCCTGGCAGCTGTTCTACATATTGCTGAGTTCGCAAGAATCAGTAGAGCGGGAGGGATTAAATAAAGACAGCCAATTCCGCTGAAAATAATCCACACCCAAAATAAAGTTTAAATCTTATAATGAAAAAAACTGAAATTATAAGCAGAAGAATCAAACTGAAACAGCTGCCTGAAGTACTTTTCTACCAAAAACTGCTTCAGAAGAAGAAAACACATCAAAATGGTAGAATTTAGTAAAAGTATGCAAAGAAGACCAAGTTGCTGCTTTGCAAATCTGATCAACTGAAGCTTCATTCCTAAACGCCCAGGAAGTAGAAACTGACCTAGTAGAATGAGCTGTAATCCTTTGAGGCGGAGTTTTACCCGACTCGACATAAGCATGATGAATTAAAGATTTCAACCAAGACGCCAAGGAAATGGCAGAGGCCTTCTGACCTTTCCTAGAACCGGAAAAGATAACAAAAAGACTAGAAGTCTTTCGGAAATTCTTAGTAGCTTCAACATAATATTTCAAAGCTCTAACTACATCCAAAGAATGCAATGATCTCTCCTTAGAATTCTTAGGATTAGGACATAATGAAGGAACCACAATTTCTCTAATAATGTTGTTAGAATTCACAACCTTAGGTAAAAATTTAAAAGAAGTTCGCAACACCGCCTTATCCTGATGAAAAATCAGAAAAGGAGACTCACAAGAAAGAGCAGATAATTCAGAAACTCTTCTAGCAGAAGAGATGGTCAAAAGAAACAAAAAACTTTCCAAGAAAGTAATTTAATGTCCAGTGAATGCATAGGTTCAAATGGAGGAGCTTGAAGAGCCCCCAGAACCAAATTCAAACTCCAAGGAGGAGAAATTGACTTAACAGGTTTTATACGAACCAAAGCTTGTGCAAAACAATGAATATCAGGAATATTAGCAATCTTTCTGTCAAAAAGAACAGAAAGAGCAGAGATTTGTCCTTTCAAGGAACTTGCAGACAAACCTTTATCCAAACCATCCTGAAGAAACTGTAAAATTCTCGGAATTCTAAAAGAATGCCAGGAAAAAAGATGAGAAAGACACCAAGAAATGTAAATCTTCCAGACTCGATAATATATCTTCCTAGATACAGATTTACGAGCCTGTAACATAGTATTAATCACAGAGTCCGAAAAAACCTCTTTGACTGAGAATCAAGCGTTCAATCTCCATACCTTCAAATTTAAGGATTTGAGATCCTGATGGAAAAAAGGACCTTGTGACAGAAGGTCTGGTCTTAATGGAAGAGTCCACGGTTGGCAAGTGGCCATCCGGACAATATCCGCATACCAAAACCTGTGAGGCCATGCTGGAGCCATCAGCAGAACAAACGAGCATTCCTTCAGAATCTTGGAAATTACTCTTGGAAGAAGAACTAGAGGCAGAAAGATATAGGCAGGATGATACTTCCAAGGAAGTGACAATGCATCCACTGCTTCCGCCTAAGGATCCCTGGATCTGGACAGATACCTGGGAAGCTTCTTGTTTAGATGAGAAGCCATCAAATCTATTTCTGGAAGTCCCCACATTTGAACAATCTGAAGAAATACCTCTGGGTGAAGAGACCATTCGCCCGGATGTAACGTTTGGCGACTGAGATAATCCGCTTCCCAATTGTCTATACCTGGGATATGAACCGCAGAAATTAGACAGGAGCTGGATTCCGCCCATACAAGTATTCGAGATACTTCTTTCATAGGCAGAGGACTGTGAGTCCCTCCTTGATGATTGACATATGCCACAGTTGTGACATTGTCCGTCTGAAAACAAATGAACGACTCTCTCTTTAGAAGAGGCCATGACTGAAGAGCTCTGAAAATTGCACGGAGTTCCAAAATTGATTGGTAATCTCACCTCCTGAGATTCCCAAACCCCTTGTGCTGTCAGAGACCCCCAAACAGCTCACCAACCTGTCAGACTTGCATCTGTTGAAATCTCAGTCCAGGTTGGAAGAACAAAAGAAGCCCCCTGAATTAAACGATGGTGGCCTGTCCACCACGTCAGAAAGTGTCGAACAATCGGTTTTAAAGATATTGAGATATCTTTGTACAATCCCTGCACCACTGGTTCAGCATACAGAGCTGAAGAGGTCGCATGTAAAAACGAGCAAAGGGAACCGCGTCCAATGCAGCAGTCATAAGACCTAGAATTTCCATGCATAAGGCTAACGAAGGGAAAGATTGAGACTGAAGGTTTCGACAAGCTGAAACCAATTTCAGATGTCTCTTGTCCGTCAGAGACAGAGTCAAGGACACTGAATCTATCAGGAAACCTAAAAAGGTTACCCTTGTCTGAGGAATCAACGAACTTTTTGGTAAATTGATCCTCCAACCATATTCTAGAAGAAACAACACTCATAAAAGACTGGAAAGGTTCTTTCTAGTGAAAATGAGCAAAGGGAATTGAATCCAATGCCGTGGCCATAAGATCTAAAACTTCTATGCATATATAGCAACTGAAGGAAATAATAGAGACTAAAGGTACCGACAGACGGAACCCAATAGAATTATCCCTTGTTTGATAGAGACAAAGATAGTGACACAAACTTTCTGGAAACCTAAAAAAGGTGACCCTTGTGTGAGGAATCAAGAGCTTTTGAAAAAAAGATCCTCTAACTATGTCCTGAAGAGCAAGTGAATCATATGAGATTCCGTATCCTCAGAAAATAATCTGAATGAAAACAGAAAAATGAAAATATGCATTTATTGTATCTAAGGAAAACAAATAATGCTATCAATGACCATAAAAAAGCAAAATAGTTTGAATAAAACTCCAAACCCGGTTCCTAAAAAGGAACTGGAAGAAATACCCCAGAAGATTCCAGGTCTGAGCAGCGCTTGAACCCCATGGGTGCCCAGCCATGCTTCAACAGTACCCAAAATATATAGGACAGAAACACACTTAAAGAAAGTGTTAGCCTTACTGGAATAAAATCAAAGAAATTTGGACAAAATAGAACCAAATAAATTTCAAAGAAGTCTTAACCTGCCCCTTACCAGCCAAGCTGTAATACGGCACGTACATCGCAATATTAGGGAGCCGATTTCGAACCCCAATTACAAACATGTTACTTGGGAAAGAACTCAGGAATTCGTTCCTTAATAAGAACAACTAAACTAGTATAAAGCTTAAAGTTTTAGTCTTAGAACTCAATCTTGAAGCCCAGAGTAACAGTTAAGAATTGAATCCAATTATAAAACAAATAATTATCTTAGAACAAAATTCTTCTAGCTAAAACAGCTAAAGACATAGATTAACCCTCATTTGCGAAAATATTCAAAAATGAAGACACAAATGAAATTATTAGCATGATAGTCCAGTTTAAAGGACCAGCCAATACAGTGGACTTGCATAATCAATAAATGCAAAACAACAAGACAAATGCAACAGCACCTAGTCTAGTAAATGTTGTCCTTTAACAATGCTAAAATAAATCATAATCCGATACTTGATCTTAAAGTAAACAGAAAAAATGAAGCAATTGCAATATCCAAATAAATCACAGGACCAAAAAAAGTACCTGAAACTAAATAATTTTCCATAAACAAGATACAACTATCTAAAGGAAAATAAATACTATTTTGCTATAGAAACAATAGCATAATTAGTAGAAGCAGAGATAGCCCCAATAAATTGGAGAACCCTCCAAATTGAATTTAACTGCTGGCAAAGAATATAGTTTAAAACCTTTGAAAAAGGAATAAAAGAAAATTCTCAGCCTATTCCATTCCCTAGAATGGGGAATTGGAAAGAAAACCTCTGAAAATACAGAAGAAAAAAATAGGCAGAAATAGTGTCAGCTAGTCTTAAAGAACTAGTTACCTTAATATCCAAAATAATCAACACCTTTTCAACAAAGAACAAATGTACTTTAATAATAGAAAAATAATAAAAGTAGATTTGTTAGTGTCAATATCTGATGAAGAAAATTTCTGAAAGAGAAAAAACATCAGAGAAGGATAAATCAGTATATTGTTGGTCATTTGAAACTTCAATAATTAAAAAAGAAGTGAAAAAGACCTAAAAATTTTATTAGAAGGCACGAAGTCAGACAAAGCCTTAAAAATAGAATCAGAAAATATTTCTTATAAATCTTCTAAATATTTCTTGTACATAAGATGTAAGAATGGCAATAAAGCATAAACACTAATGGATTCTGCATGTAAAAGTATATCATAATACCTTATTACAAACCATAGCTAAAGATAAACATTTATAACATTTAAAATAAATGAACTTCGCTTTGGTAGAACTGAAACTCAGTTAAGCGTTTTTCCAGAAGTGGCTTCTGATTCAGGGGCAATCTGAGACATCTTGCAATATGTAATAGAAAAAACAACATATAAAGCAAAATTGATCAAATTCCTTAAATGACAGTTTCAGGAATGGGAAAAAAATGACAATGAACAAGCTTCTAGCAACCAGAAGCAATAAATAATGAGACTTAAATAATGTGGAGACAACAATGACGCTCAATTTTTTTTAGCGCAAAAAAAGCCGCCCACATCATTTGGCGCCTAAATGCTTTTGGCGCCAAAAATGGTGCCACATCCGGTAACGCCGACATTTTTTGGCGCAAAAACGTCAAAAAAATGACGCAACTTCCGGCGACACGTATGACGCCGGATATGACAAAAAAAATTTGCGCCAAGAATGACGCAATAAAATGAAGCATTTTCAGCCCCCGCGAGCCTAACAGCCCACAGGGAAAAAGTCAAATTTGAAGGTAAGAAAAAATGATTTATTCATATGCATTATCCCAAATATGAAACTGACTGTCTGAAATAAGGAACGTTGAACATCCTGAACCAAGGCAAATAAAATGTTTAAACACATATTTAGAACTTTATATAAAAGTGCCCAACCATAGCTTAGAGTGTCACAGAAAATAAGACTTACTTACCCCAGGACACTCATCTACATGTAGTAGAAAGCCAAACCAGTACTGAAACGAGAATCAGTAGAGGTAATGGTATATATAAGAGTATATCGTCAATCTGAAAAGGGAGGTAAGAGATGAATCTCTACGACCGATAACAGAGAACCTATGAAATAGACCCCGTAGAAGGAGATCATTGAATTCAAATAGGCAATACTCTCTTCACATCCCTCTGACATTCACTGCACGCTGAGAGGAAAACCGGGCTCCAACCTGCTGCGGAGCGCATATCAACGAAGAATCTAGCACAAACTTACTTCACCACCTCCACAGGAGGCAAAGTTTGTAAAACTGATTTGTGGGTGTGGTGAGGGGTGTATTTATAGGCATTTTGAGGTTTGGGAAACTTTGCCCCTCCTGGTAGGAATGTATATCCCATACGTCACTAGCTCATGGACTCTTGCTAATTACATGAAAGAAAGTTGTGTTATTTCACTCTCCATAGCGCTGTCATTACTGGTTACTAAAAAGCCTCCTTGTGCTGTGCGGTATGGTGCGTTAAAGGACCACTCAACACAGTAGATTTGCATAATCAACAAATGCAAGACAACAAGACAATGCAATAGCACTTGGTCTGAACTTCAAATTAATAGATTTTTTTTCTGATAATTCAAAAAGTTATGTCTATTTCCACTCCCCCTGTACCATGTGACAGCCATCAGCCAATCACAAATGCATATACGCTTATTCTGTGAATTATGCCACATGCTCAGTAGCAGCTGGTGACTCAAAAAGTTTAAATATAAAAAGACAGTGCACTTTTTTTGTAATGGAAGTAAATTGTTAAGTTGTTTAAAATTGCATGCTTTACCTGAACAATGAAAGTTTCATTTTTACTTGAGTGTCCCTTTAAGCTCCATACCGCACAAAAGCCGAGGGCTGATTTGACGTGCTGGTGCACGCTTCCCCCATAGACATCAAAGGGGAGAAAGTGCTAGGAAAAAAACTTAACACCTGAAGTACGGAATGGCGAACGCTATAACGCAACCCCATTGATATCTATGGGGAAAATAAATTTAAGTTTAAACCTAACATAAACCCCTGGTCTAAAAAACCCTTATCCTCCACCCCGACACTAATAAAGGTTATTAACCCATAAACCGCCACACACACACACACACACACACATAAATATATATTCACACACACACACACACAAACAGAAATGTAAGGAACAGCACTTTTTGACTAACCAAAAATAACAACCAGGGTGCTGGCAGGGCGATAAATAGAATGCATACAGACAGCACTCTCTGAGTTTCAGACAAACTTCAGTTTTTCTTTATTCTGGTGACGTTTAGAGTATAATCTCCCCTTCCTCAGACCAGTAAAAGCACACACCAAATAGTGCAACACCATATAGATACAAAATAACATTAAATCTATAGTAAAACTTGCTTACAATGTGTGACCTCAATCGCATATGAGGCATCAGTAAAACATGGTATATACACTTTATTTAGAAATTCTCCAGTTCATCAACCAATATGATGTACAGTGGTGTGTGCGATATTACACAGCCCAGGTAGCTTGTTTAACCTCAGCAAATGTATCCTTATGCGTTTCGAAGGCGTGTCAAAATTCTCTATGCCTTCTTCATCAGAGGAATGTTTAAAATTAAGCTACGGATCAGTGACTTTATATGGATCAGTGATGGCTTTACTGATACCTCATGTGATTGAGGTCACACATTGTAAGCAAGTTTTACTATAGATTTAATAAAATTAAGTTATTTTTTTATCTATACGGTGTTGCACTATTTGGTATGTGCTTTGTTCCCCTTTTTTAAATCCTCCGGTTCCCGATGATGTGAACAGTTATAAATAGATCACTAGTGTGCAGTCAATGGCTGTGTGGAATATAACAGTGTTCTGCACTTCCATTTCTAACAGAAAAGCTCACAGTTTCAGAATGGAATTGCAGGAAATGGGGACAAAATAAATAATAAAAAATATATTGCGTTTTTTTTTTTTTTATAAATACGATTGATCATTTTATATTACCATCTCAAACTGTTTAATGTCCATTTAAAGTTCTAGTTAAAATTACATGAGATTGAATCTAAAAGGCAAAGTAGTGCATTTAAAATTCACTTTGAGTTTTTTTCAAATCGCAAAAAACAAAAATAATCATAGAAGTTAAATTGGAGCATGCTCAAGTGTTAGATGAACATGGCTACTTGCGTGCATAAGAAAATGTATCACAAACCTGTAGCAACATTTCTGAGAAGCGCTTCTGTAGCCATGTTTCAAAGTGAATATGAAAAGCATAACTTTGCATTTCAAATTCATTTAAAGGGACATAATACTCATATGCTAAATCACTTGAAACTGATGCAGTATAACTGTAAAAAGCTGACAGGAAAATATCACCTAAGCATCTCTATGTAAAAACGGAAAATATTTTACCTCGCAATTTCCTCAGCTCAGCAGAGTAAGTTTTGTGTAAAAAGTTATACTCAACTGCAGGTAAAAAAAAAAAAAATGAAGAAATTAACAGCAGCCAATCAGCATCAACAGTGCTTAGGTCATGAACTCTTTTACTGTGATCTCATGAGATTTCACTTAACTCTCATGAGATTTCATTGTAAACTTCCTTACACTGAATAGGGAAATAAGATGAGTGTGAACGAAAGCTTGCTCCTTCCGCTGTCCCGGGACAGACATACTGATTTACTGCTTAGAAGTCCTTTACAATGGGATGTGGCTACTGAGAAACTTTTGAGGTAAAATATCTTTCTTTTTTACATAGTGATGTTCAGGTGATATTTTCGAGTCCGCTTTTTACAGCTATACTGCATCACTTTCAAGTGTTTAAACATTTGGGTATTTAAATCCCTTAAAAACATAATTTATGCTTACCTGATAAATTCCTTTCTTCTGTAGTGTGATCAGTCCACGGGTCATCATTACTTGTGGGATATTAACTGCTCCCCTACAGGAAGTGCAAGAGGATTCACCCAGCAGAGTTGCTATATAGCTCCTCCCCTCTACGTCACCTCCAGTCATTCGACCAAGGACCAACGAGAAAGGAGAAGCCAAGGGTGTAGTGGTGACTGGAGTATAATTTAAAAAATATTTACCTGCCTTAAAAAACAGGGCGGGCCGTGGACTGATCACACTACAGAAGAAAGGAATTTATCAGGTAAGCATAAATTATGTTTTCTTCTGTTAAGTGTGATCAGTCCACGGGTCATCATTACTTGTGGGATACCAATACCAAAGCAAAAGTACACGGATGACGGGAGGGATAGGCAGGCTCTTTATACAGAAGGAACCACTGCCTGAAGAACCTTTCTCCCAAAAATAGCCTCCGAGGAAGCAAAAGTGTCAAATTTGTAAAATTTGGAAAAAGTATGAAGCGAAGACCAAGTTGCAGCCTTGCAAATCTGTTCAACAGAGGCCTCATTCTTAAAGGCCCAAGTGGAAGCCACAGCTCTAGTGGAATGAGCTGTAATTCTTTCAGGAGGCTGCTGTCCAGCAGTCTCATAAGCTAAACGAATTATGCTACGAAGCCAAAAAGAGAGAGAGGTAGCAGAAGCTTTTTGACCTCTCCTCTGACCAGAGTAAACGACAAACAGGGAAGACGTTTGTCGAAAATCTTTAGTTGCCTGTAAATAAAATTTAAGGGCACGAACTACATCCAGATTGTGCAAAAGACGTTCCTTCCTCGAAGGAGGATTTGGGCACAAGGATGGAACAACAATCTCCTGATTGATATTCCTGTTAGTGACTACCTTAGGTAAGAACCCAGGCTTAGTACGCAGAACTACCTTATCCGAGTGAAAAATCAAATAAGGAGAATCACAATGTAAGGCTGATAACTCAGAGACTCTTCGAGCCGAGGAAATAGCCATTAAAAATAGAACTTTCCAAGATAACAACTTTATATCAATGGAATGAAGGGGTTCAAACGGAACACCCTGTAAAACGTTAAGAACAAGGTTTAAACTCCATGGTGGAGCCACAGCTTTAAACACAGGTTTAATCCTGGCCAAAGCCTGACAAAAAAGCCTGAACGTCTGGAACTTCTGACAGACGCTTGTGTAACAGAATGGACAGAGCTGAGATCTGTCCCTTTAAGGAACTAGCGGATAACCCCTTTTCTAAACCTTCTTGTAGAAAAGACAATATCCTAGGAATCCTAACCTTACTCCAAGAGTAACCTTTGGATTCGCACCAATATAGGTATTTACGCCATATTTTATGGTAAATCTTTCTGGTGACAGGCTTCCTAGCCTGTATTAAGGTATCAATAACTGACTCAGAAAAACCACGCTTTGATAAGATCAAGCGTTCAATTTCCAAGCAGTCAGCTTCAGAGAAGTTAGATTTTGATGTTTGAAAGGACCCTGAATCAGAAGGTCCTGTTTCAGAGGTAACGACCAAGGTGGACAGAATGACATGTCCACCAGATCTGTATACCAAGTCCTGCGTGGCCATGCAGGCGCTATTAGAATCACTGATGCTTTCTCCTGTTTGATTCTGGCAATCAATCGAGGAAGCATCGGGAAAGGTGGAAACACATAAGCCATCCTGAAGGTCCATGGTGCTGTCAAGGCATCTATCAGGACCGCTCCCGGATCCCTGGATCTGGACCCGTAGCGCGGAAGCTTGGCGTTCTGTCGAGACGCCATGAGATCTATCTCTGGTTTGCCCCAACGTGGAAGTATTTGGGCAAAGACCTCTGGATGAAGTTCCCACTACCCCGGATGAAAAGTCTGACGACTTAAGAAATCCGCCTCCCAGTTCTCCACTCCCGGGATGTGGATTGCAGACAGGTGGCAAGAGTGAGACTCTGCCCAGCGAATTATCTTCGATACTTCCATCATTGCTAGGGAGCTTCTTGTCCCTCCCTGATGGTTGATATAAGCTACAGTCGTGATGTTGTCCGACTGGAACCTGATGAACCCCCGAGTTGCTAACTGGGGCCAAGCCAGAAGAGCATTGAGGACTGCTCTCAATTCCAGAATGTTTATTGGAAGAAGACTCTCCTCCTGATTCCATAGTCCCTGAGCCTTCAGAGAATTCCAGACAGCGCCCCAACCTAGTAGGCTGGCGTCTGTTGTTACAATTGACCAGTCTGGCCTGCTGAATGGCATTCCCCTGGACAGATGTGGCCGATAAAGCCACCATAGAAGAGAATTTCTGGTCTCTTGAATGGAATGAAGGACACGGCATACATTTTGAAGTTTTGTTAACCTGTCCTCTGTCAGGTAAATCTTCATTTCTACAGAATCTATCAGAGTCCCCAGGAAGGGAACTCTTGTGAGTGGAAAGAGAGAACTTTTCTCTTCGTTCACTTTCCATCCATGCGACCTTAGAAATGCCAGTACTATCTCTGTATGAGATTTGGCAGTTTGAAAGCTTGAAGCTTGTATCAGTATGTCGTCTAAGTACGGAGCTACTGAAATTCCTCGCGGTCTTAGTACCGCCAGAAGAGTGCCCAGAACCTTTGTGAAGATTCTTGGAGCCGTAGCCAGTCCGAATGGAAGAGCTACAAACTGGTAATGCCTGTCTAAAAAGGCAAACCTTAGATACCGGTAATGACTTCTGTGAATCGGTATGTGAAGGTAAGCATCCTTTAAATCCACTGTGGTCAAGTACTGACCCTCTTGGATCATGGGCAAAATTGTTCGAATAGTTTCCATCTTGAACGATGGAACTCTTAGGAATTTGTTTAGGATCTTTAAATCCAAGATTGGCCTGAAGGTTCCCTCTTTTTGGGAACTACAAACAGATTTGAGTAAAACCCTTGTCCTTGTTCCAACCGCGGAACTGGATGGATCACTCCCATTAATAAAAGATCTTGTACGCAGCGTAGAAACGCTTCCTTCTTTGTTAGGTTTGTTGACAACCTTGACAGATGAAATCTCCCTCTTGGGGGAGAGGATTTGAAGTCCAGAAGGTATCCCTGAGATATGATCTCTAACGCCCAGGGATCCTGAACATCTCTTGCCCAAGCCTGGGCGAAGAGGGAAAGTCTGCCCCCCACTAGATCCGGTCCCGGATCGGGGGCCTTCAATCCATGCTGTCTTAGGGGCAGCAGCAGGTTTTCTGGCCTGTTTGCCCCTGTTCCAGGACTGGTTAGGTTTCCAGCCTTGTCTGTAGCAAGCAACAGCTCCTTCCTGTTTTGGTGCAGAGGAAGTTGATGCTGCTCCTGCTTTGAAATTACGAAAGGAACGAAAATTGGACTGTCTAGCCTTGGCTTTGGCCTTGTCCTGAGGCAGGGCATGACCTTTACCTCCTGTAATGTCATCAATAATCTCTTTCAAGCCGGGCCCGAATAAGGTCTGCCCTTTGAAAGGAATATTAAGCAATTTAGATTTAGACGTAACATCAGCTGACCAGGATTTTAGCCACAGAGCTCTGCGTGCCTGAATGGCGAATCCTGAATTTTTAGCCGCAAGTTTAGTTAAATGTACTACGGCATCTGAAATAAATGAATTAGCTAACTTAAGGAATTTAAGTTTGTGTGATGTCATCTAGTGTGGATGATTGAAGTGTCTCTTCCAGAGACTCAAACCAAAATGCTGCTGCAGCCGTGACAGGCGCAATACATGCAAGAGGTTGCAATATAAACCCTTGTTGAACAAACATTTTCTTAAGGTAACCCTCTAATTTTGTATCCATTGGATCTGAAAAAGCACAGCTATCCTCCACTGGGATAGTGGTACGCTTAGCTAAAGTAGAAACTGCTCCCTCCACCTTAGGGACCATTTGCCATAAGTCCCGTGTGGCGGCGTCTATTGGAAACATTTTTCTGAATATAGGAGGGGGTGAGAAAGGCACACCGGGTCTATCCCACTCCTTAGTAACAATGTCAGTAAGTCTCTTAGGTATAGGAAAAACGTCAGTACTCGTCGGTACCGCAAAATATTTATCCAACCTACACATTTTTTCTGGGATTGCAACTGTGTTACAATCATTCAGAGCCGCTAATACCTCCCCTAGTAACACACGGAGGTTCTCAAGCTTAAATTTAAAATTTGAAATGTCTGAGTCCAGTTTATTTGGATCAGAACCGTCACCCACAGAATGAAGCTCTCCGTCTTCACGTTCTGCAAACTGTGACGCAGTATCAGACATGGCCCTTGCATTATCAGCGCACTCTGTTCTCATCCCAGAGTGATCACGTTTACCTCTTAGTTCTGGTAGTTTAGCCAAAACTTCAGTCATAACAGTAGCCATATCTTGTAATGTGATTTGTAATGGCCGCCCAGATGCACTCGGCGCTACAATATCACGCACCTCCTGAGCGGGAGATGCAGGTACTGACACGTGAGGCGAGTTAGTCGGCATAACTCTCCCCTCGTTGTTTGGTGAAATATGTTCAATTTGTACAGATTGACTATTTTTTAAAGTAGCATCAATACATTTAGTACATAAATTTCTATTGGGCTCCACTTTGGCATTAACACATATAGCACAGAGATATTCCTCTGAATCAGACATGTTTAACACACTAGCAAATAAACAGCAACTTGGAAATACTTTTCAAAGTAATTTACAAATAATATGAAAACGAACTGTGCCTTTAAGAAGCACAGAAAATATTATAACAGATAAAATAATTAAGTTATAGCATCAATCTTTGTCAGAATATACAGTTTTAGCAAAGGATTGTTCCCCTCAGCAAATGATAACCAACCCAGGCAGCAGAAAAAAATACACAAATAAACGTTTTTTATATCACAGTCAATACAATCAGCACAGCTCTGCTGTGAATGATTACTTCCCTCAAAAAAGACTCTTGAGATCCCTGAACTCTGTAGAGATGAACCGGATCATGCAGGAAGAAAATGAACCTCTGACTGAGTTTTTCTGATGCATAGTGAAAGCACCAAAATGGCCCCTCCCCCACACACATAACAGTGAGAGGGATCAGTGAACTGCCACCAGATGGCTTTCTAATTTAAATCAAAACTATTGCCAAGTGGAAAAAAAGTGCCCAAAACATTTTTTCACCCAGTACCTCAGAGAAAAAAACGTTTTTACATGCCAGCAAAAAAACGTTTTACCTCAATAATTAATTGTCATTTAAAACCTATTGCAAGTCCCTGCAAAATAGGTTAAGTCTATGTATACAGTTTAAAAGCCAGAGAAGTACCATTTCCCAGAAAACTGAAGTGTAAAATATACATACATGACAGCCTGATATCAGCTACATCTACTGCATTCAAGGCTGAGTTTACATTATAACGGTATGGCAGGATTTTCTCATCAATTCCATGTCAGAAAATAATAAACTGCTACATACCTCTTTGCAGATTAATCTGCCTGCTGTCCCCTGATCTGAAGTTTACCTCTCCTCAGATGGCCGAGAAACAGCAATATGATCTTAACTACTCCGGCTAAAATCATAGAAAAACTCAGGTAGATTCTTCTTCAAATTCTACCAGAGAAGGAATAACACACTCCGGTGCTATTATAAAATAACAAACTTTTGATTGAAGATATAAAAACTAAATATATCACCATAGTCCTCTCACACATCCTATCTAGTCATTGGGTGCAAGAGAATGACTGGAGGTGACGTAGAGGGGAGGAGCTATATAGCAACTCTGCTGGGTGAATCCTCTTGCACTTCCTGTAGGGGAGCAGTTAATATCCCACAAGTAATGATGACCCGTGGACTGATCACACTTAACAGAAGAAAAAGCTTTTTGGATTGTTTAGTCTACACATTTCTAGTTTCAGTGTAGTGCACTATCGAGGTATCTTTCTACAGCCACATGAACTGGTACAACATCTGTTATAATTTTTTCCCAGCAGATTACAAAAAGTTAATATATTTTCAAACCTCACATATGCTACCTGCTGAAAGTGGATTATAATATAACGAGGCATTTTACTGTAACTATTGTTTTAAAATAAAAACATGCCAAGGTCAAAATGATAATGATTTTAGCATCTTAAATATGTTGCAATTACAATATTAGTATCTCTTGAAAAAGGCATGCTTAAACTGCAGAATGCTGGTTTGTGACTGAATTTGTTAACAAATAATCACTATCAAAGGAATAATTAGCAAATGGCAAGAAGTGCCAATTAGTCACAAAAGAGTCGCAAAGCTACTTGTAAATATGTTGCAAACTTAGCATCTTTCTTGTACATTATGTGCTGTCCTAAAAGGCTTAACAAGATGTTGCAGGAGGGGACCATAAAGTACATGTTTCTACAGAGGGAGACTATGATTAATACGCTCGATAAAATATATTCTAAGTCACACATTATATCTTTTTTTTTTTTTTTACATTTAGCTTCTTGGTATCATCATTTTAGGAGGATGCTTGTATATTTATACAATTCTGAAGACAAAGATACATTTAGAAAAGTGTGGTTTTTTTATTCCATTTAAAAGGAAGAAAAAATAAATTAAGAAAAGACAATGTAAACACATCCAAAAGAAGACAGATCTTCCGTATTGCATATTTTATTTTTTATAGGAGAAAGATCCTGTGCTGAATAAACAAACATTTTTCCCAATAGACTCGTATAGGTTTGTACCTGCGTATCAATACATATTTGAGAGGTTAAGCCTTAACAACCAATGTGACTGAACACTGCATTATCACTCTTGAAATTTTTAACTTAAATTTAAAAAAAAAAAGTAAACAATATTATGAAAAGTATTTTAAATTTGTTTTATTTGGCTATAGTGTCTTTTTAAAAAAATCAAAATTAAAAAAAAAAAAAAAAAGTATTTGTTTTTAATAAAACAATAAAAATAAACCGATTTTAGGGTCATACAAAAACAAGGAATTTGTATCCATGGGGTTGAATACAATCATTTAGAAAAAGATATAAAATGATCTACAGAAATATCTTGGACTTTAAATGTCCATAATAAACACACCCAATTTTTATATAATAATTAAATATGTTTTTTTTTTTTTACAAATAACCAATTTTTTTTAATTCTTCAAAATGATTATTTATAATATATAAAATCTTACTTATAGTTAGCTAAAATAGACCCACGACGATGTGTCTCTAAACGCCCGAGAAATGGGTGTTTTTTTCCATTACGTTGTTCTTTCAAATTAACATAGGATTAAATGTGAGCATGTACGCTATAGCGCAATGACGGAAGAAGCTTTGATCGTCAACTGACACGCAAGCAGAGGGAATGGTTTCCCTTAGCAACATATAAACCATCCCTGCTATTGTGTCAAGATGAGCGCTCTTTCATGAGCAAGCACGGAGGGGCTGTATCGGATTTTGACTGACAGTTAAAAGCCTGCATACCTAGAACCTGTCAGTAATGCGCATGTTCCATGTCCCATATCGGTCGGATGACCTGAAAAGTCATTTGGAATGGAGTCTGCGAAATTACTGGGCAGTGGAAGGTAGAAAATGTTGTAATAAAAATAACTTTAAAACAAGATAATAGATTTAATAGGTGTAAATTTAAGAAATAGTGTGCAAATTACAAAGTATTGGTTTATAATAATAAAAAAAAAAAAAGATTATAATGGCTCTTTAATGGTGAATTTTGTCAAAATCATTAGATATGATTTTCTAGAGAATTGTGATCAACTCCTATGTGCTTTAAAGTGAATGTCAATTTTGATGCTAAAGTGCCCGTTTTTTAAAAATTAGATTAAAAACAGGGGCACTTTAATTAATCAAATCTTACATTTCACTTCACTCCTGTTGTGTGAAAAAAAAAAAACTTACCTTTTAATCTTGACAGCAGCTCCAGCTTCCTCCGGCCGTTGCAAGCTATTTCTGTCATGATATGTCAGAAATGATGGATAGGTCATCCTCCAATCACGACTTCCCCCCGGGGAATCAGTGTCGGATTCAACGCCGTGATTGGAGGAAGCCGGATTCCTCATTTTAGACCCAGGAAGAGGAAGCTGGAGCGGCTGTCAAGTTTAAAAGGTAAGGTTTTTATCACAACACAAGTGAAATGTAAATTTTGACGAATTAAAGTGCCCCTGTTTTTAATCGAATTTTTAAAAACCGGGCACTTTAGCATCAAAATTGACATTCATTTTAATAACTGCTAAGTAATGCCTGCACTAGCCAGTGTCCTGCTTACAAATGCTATGAACAGCTTCAAGTACATAAGGTTAAAGGGATAGTCAATTTAAAATGTTGTTCTCCATAAAAAATAAAAAAAATTCTGCAGAATGGAAAAAAAATTGTATCTGCTTTTTCCTGTAATAAAAAAGTCTTTGCAAAGCATTTTCAGTATTTATGTATTTTGTCTGTAATTTAATATTAAAATTGTATTGTTTCCACTTCCCACGGGTTGGAGAGCAGAAACCTGACACTTGTAACTGCAGGAGAGTGATTGGTTGAGATATATATAGATATATATATATATATATATATATATATATATATATATATATATATATATATATATATATATATATATATATATATATATATATATATATATATATATATATATACACATACATACATACATACATACATATACACACACATACAGGAGCTGATCCCTAACTGAACACAGCAAAGGAAGATAAACACAACAAGAGGAATTTCAATGGGTGTGTTCTGAGATTACAAAACAATGCAATGTTTAAAGAATGATAGTTTGAAATGGTTTTAAAACATTTTGCACATAGATCTTTTGAAATTGTAATGAATTTCCAATGCATAACTTTAATGTCTCTATAATTGTGTGTTTAGACCCTTTCTATGGGGTGAACACATAAATACTGTATCAGCCAACAGTCATACAATAATAGAACATTTTAACAAACTAGATCATTATGTTGTATTAGGATATTCCTTTATCTTCCGCTTAAGTTTCTCTGCAACCAGTGTACGGATTTTTGAACAACACAGCATTAAGATTTAACCCTGTACGTCGCTTGTCTTTCTATGGGGATTGTGCAATTGATATCGCTATTTCCGGTGACAAAAGGAGTAGGGAGGGTATAATAGCGCAGTCCTACCAATTACAGCGGAACCCACGCTATTATAAAAAAGAAAGCCCTTAACCACTGGTGAGGTACATGGCACGTCGCGGTCGTTAACGGGTTAACAGCAAACTGCAAAAAACACACCATCAATTTCAAGGACATATATTTTCAACTGCCAACAGATGCCTTTACAAAAAATGTATTATAATTGGAAACAGATTCACACAAGAAGATACTCAATTGACCTAATTGGCTGACTAAACAGAGCATCTACTGGCTGAAGGGTGAAACTCTTAACACCATTTTAAAAATACATTAACACATCCTATTCTTTCTGACAAGCTACTTTTAGGTGAATAATTAAACGCCCATGGCAATATTAAAGTACATACTCTCAAACTATTTTTATACTGCTTATTCTCTTTAAGGCCTTAAAAAATAGTCTAACCAGGGAGAACCTTAAATGTATTTAATACAAATATTATTAGTAGATTACTGAATTCTTTAACACCTCCCAAAGGTAAGTTTTGACAACTTTAGCCACATCAAGTTTTCTTTTCTGACAAGCTCTCGCTGTTTTAAACAAGCTGCCAGCATCAAAATAAACCAATAATCTCAACTGCCCCTCAAATCACAGGTATTTTTTTCTCAATGTCAATCAAGTTAATTTGCCTTTTTTTTTTTTTTTTTTTTTTAAAAGGGCAACTGAAAAATATTGTATTTTACTTCTATACTAAATGTGCAGTGCAGTTTGTTTCCTGTTGCTTAGACCCTTGTTTGCCATACATATATCCATCGGACACTTGGGCCAGAAGTTTCTAGAGCAGTGCACTTGTCTGCTTCTTATTTGCCTGGGCCATAAGCAAGGAGAAGCTTGCCTGCTAATTAAACATAAGAAAAGCCCTGGTGCAAATTCAGAAAGGGTAAACAGAATATTAAAGAAAATAAATATGTCAGTTAAAATGTACAACTGTAATAACAAAATGCCACAGTGAAATACTACATATAAAGTATTCCACAAGATAAAAAATGTATCCTACCACAACATTAAAAGTAAAGAACACCAAGACATTATTCAGTCCATCAGTGCCAGAGAGAAGTGTGCCACTGTGAAATGAACAAGATATTCTGTGTATGGAGTGGTTGTAGACAGTGGTGGTTATTCCATTGTGACAGTGAAGACAGTGCCCCTTTAAGTTCCTTAAAATGTCCTATTATTAATTATATTAACACTAATAATAACAACATCATCAATTAATAAGTCATTTTTAAGTAGTACAATATTATTTTAATACTTGTGCTTTTCTAAATTGAATCCTGCATTTTTAAAAATGCTTATTTTTTTCTTTCCTTCCACCTTTATGGGCATGCAACAATGGTATGTGTAGACCCTTCTTTTCTGTCCCTTCACTGTAAACTTATTAGTAACACATGGGCAGCTGTAGTCCACAGCCCTATATAATAAAATAGGGGGTACTACACATCTACCAGCATGTAATAGTTGAAGCTGACCAATCACATCTCAGATCAACTCTCCCTGCAAGTCATTTCCTTTGCATCCAGATATGTGCACTGTGAAATGGAGATTCCTTTTGGAAACACAAATACAGGTCATTCAAGTGTTTTTTTCACCATCTTTTAATGATTTATTAAAGTTACACAAGATACAAAGCTTATTAAACAGTTTACTAATGTGAAACTTCTGAATAGTTTTCAGATTATTACAGCAAATCAAATGACTGAATTCCCTTTCAAAATGTTCATGCTTATCTGAGTGCAACTTAAACGTTTAGAAATCAGAGAGGACTGCAATACATTGCTTTGCAAAATGTTGAAGCATTAAGTGGCAGACAAGAAGTTAAAGCTACATATAAGTTGCTAAAAAAGATTCTCTAAACGTAAGAGGTTTTATTAAAAGAAAGTAATTTTAAGATATTAAATTGAGAAGCACTAGTTGCACAGCCTACTCTAAATAAGCTGCATGTGGCCTTATAAATCTACTAAATGTGCTTTATGTATCTGTATATTTTATACTTACAATGCCTTTTAATGCAGGGAAGAGTGACAGTTATTTTAAACGGTTCTCTATAAAACGTAAGCTAATGCTTTTTTTATAATTATTATTATTAAGCAGGTTTCTAATACAGAGAGTTTGCTCTAAATGGGGCCATCTCTTAGTAAATGGTAGTAAAAATAGAAAGAAAAAAAAAAAAAGTTGTCAGTACCCAGCCTGTTTGTGCCTAGTTAACTTATTGAGAGTTTCAGATTAAATATCATGAAGAAGATCTTTAATATGATGTCAGCTATGTTTTAGCTTAATTCTATAACAAATGGACATAAATTACTTTATAACTGTCGGATTTCATTATTAAAACAATGAAAAACAACAATTTATTATGGTTATGAAAATGGCAGAATATTCTGCCCCACCAACTGCTTTCTCAGCCCCTTTCAGTGTGTGTCTTAACCCCAACAACAGTGCTAAACTAGGAGATTCTAAGTAAGTTTTTAAAAGTTTTTTTACTGGATTATTACATCAGTATCTGTGCATATTCTTCTTCATAGAAGAGTTTATTACATGCAGTTATATGAAAATTGGTGTATACTGCACCTTTAAAGTTTTGGTAAATTTAACAGTTCTGGAATTTAGATTTTGTATGGGATATATATTAAAATTGCTGCAACGATTTTTTATTTTTTTTTAAAATTTATCCCCAACTTTGTCAAAATTATAATTTAGTTCTTACTAAGTACGAGTCGTTGCTCCGCCCCCCTTCCATTTTCTTCTTTCTCCCTTGAACTGTTCTATATTGAGTTTTATCACGTCTCTACACTAGCCAGGACACCTGGGGGCTTAGCGCTACTGTCTTGCTACTAAAGAGGTTTTGGTTTCGGCGGTCACACTCCTGCTGATCCATTTACCTCTTTACAAGTTTGGCGATTTGAAGCATTTATTACAGCATATCTGCTTTTGTACCCTTACATTGTGGTGTTATCAAGGCTTATGTGACGCTTTTATATATTTTAAAATAAATTTGTATCCAAGTTTTGCCTAGTGTACTGTTTTCCCATCAGTATAAAGTGGGAGTGCGCATATCCTTGAGCTTAGTGGAAAGCTCCAACAAATGTGAGTAGTCATTTGTTACAAAACAACTACTTCCTCAAAGTGCCATTACAGATTCACACTATGTTGCAATTTTCTGTTTCCTTTTTTATGGGATCTCACTGAGGAATGCTAACAAGCTGAAAAACTCATCCAGAGGACACAGACATATCCTTTATTCAGAACTTTATTTGGTTTTCCTTTTATGATTTTTGTTATCACATTTATTTCACTTTTTTTTTTCTTTGTGATATTTGGTATATTTATTGTAAATTTGTTCTTTCTCCCTTGTGTCATGTAGCGAGCGGTCCTACCCACTCTCTACATAGGCTGCACTCCTGAGTTTAACCGTTCAATGCATGCGAAAATGTCCGTAATCTGCTCCAATGTAAACAGTGAATCACAAGATCACAAGATTAATTGTTCACTTCTGGAGTTGAGAGCTGCAGTATAGCTTTACAGTGAGCTTGTATATATTGTGCTTGCACAGGGAGGCACTGAATACATGACAAAATTGGCGCTTGTGCAATTCCTGAGTTTTTTTGTGTGTGTATACATGCCTAGTGGCAAGAGTTTCGATTGGACGTAAAAATACATAAAAAAACATTAAAAAAAATTAAACACTTTCGTGTGAGGTGGCCAGAGCACGGATATATTTAAACAGTGATTTTATACAACAATACGTTTTAAAAGCATCAAAATAAGTAATTGATGAATGAAGGTCATAATTTATTTATAATGCTTGTTTAAATGCTTCTTAGCTCATACCGCAGATTTACCATCAATTAAACTTCACCAGACACCACATACATAAAGGTGGGATGAACTACATAGAAGGAAATAGTTCTGCCATCTAGTGCTCTTGCGTATGGATAGCATTCTTGTAAAACTGCTGCCATATAGTGCTAAACACTGCACACTCCTGAGATTACTTTCCCAGTTTTCAACAAGGTTCCAAGAGAACAAAGAAAATTTGATAATAGTAGTAAATTAGAAAGTTGTTTAAAATTGCAAGCTCGGATTCATTAAATCATAAATGTAACACAAAACATCACATGTATATGAACAAGTCATGAAAAACTGTAGTAGGTACAAACATTTAAGTGTAAAAATTGTTAACAGTGATAAGCTAAAAACAAAGTATAATAAACATAGTTGAACCTTATAAAGGTTAACTAAAAGTCAATGTTATTTAAACTCATCATAAAAGCACATTATATAATTTGCTAAGTAAATAACTGATGAAAAAAGGAACACATGCAATAAGCGGCACTATAGATCAGATCCATACAAGAGAAAATACCATCTGTTCCAAACATCATAAAAAGACAGAACACCTGCCATAGCTTAATGCCGTTTTAATATAGAATTGTGATCAATTAAAACCACACTCAAAATATGTGAAGGCACTAAAAATGCAAAACGATCAAGTATGTCAAAATATGCACAGAAAACACAGCACACTAACAAAAATGTGCACAACCTTCAACAAATGGGAAGATACAGTCACATTTGAATGTTCTCTGCAGGACTTTTTCAGTGGGTGCACCACCCGGCTGATTTTACTGACCACCAGGCTAAAATTTCTCTTGTAGCCGATCTATAATAACTAAAGTTGCAGCAAAAAAAAACAATAGGTGTCTTCTGCAGATATGCATCATACCCTAATTAACAAAGCGATTTAAAAATAATGCAACGAATGTCCAAATACTAAAGCCAGCATATTATTTAGTTTTGTAGGCAAGTGGTTGCTCCTCTTTATACCTTATACACTTGAGTGTGGCCTATAATACACCAAAGGCCAAACAGGTGAGTCCTTAATAGGACAAAGCCTTCTATAGTGAGTTTTTACAACAAAAGTGTATCCGGGGAAAGTGTTTCTTACACTTATAAGAAATACCTTAACAAATACCTTATACCATCAATCTCCGGACCGTACAGAGAGAAGATAAGCCTATACTCCATTACCTAAGAACATTAGGGGCCTGATCTCTCTTCTCCCTTTCCCGCCGGCCCTTCTTCCCTGC
Source organism: Bombina bombina (assembly GCF_027579735.1). NCBI lineage: Eukaryota > Metazoa > Chordata > Amphibia > Anura > Bombinatoridae > Bombina > Bombina bombina. The sequence goes on from NC_069501.1 coordinate 921,688,942, forward strand.
GGGTCATACCCCAAGTTCCCTTCCCCACATTGTCTATAGGAGACACCTCCCCTGGAGAGAGATCCATCATTTTTAAGGGAGTATCTTCTTCAGTGACACAGATAATAGTATCCCATCCATTGGTTCAGAGATTAGAGCTTCAGCACAAGTCAAGTCACCCTTTTCTCCCTGGTGATATCAGACTGTTGTAACATGTAAACCACCAAGTGAAGGTCTGCACCCCCGCCAGTCCATGAAACAGCAGTAGCATACCAGAAACGAGCAGGTCCCCACTGATATTAAGCAGATCCATTATAAGCAGAAATTCTTGATCCTACATCGCAATGTCACAAGTTCATAATAACGGAAGCAAAAAGCTCATACCACGCCAAAAAGAACGGTTGCAGATCACTTTCAGCACTCAGCCAGAATGGCCCGTACAGGATCCGAGGACGAAGACTAGGATGCAGGGAGTATTTCAGATAATCAACCAAGTAAAGTCATGTCGCAACGACTGCCTGGCCTACCAGCGACAGAAAGTCTTTCTAACAACACGATGGACTCAATTAAATCACTATTGGCATCCCACCATGACTCCCTATCGAAAAAATTTGATAGGTCCCATGCCGATTTAAAGAGAGACATTGGCATAATTGGCGAGCGCACGGAAGCGCTAGAACGTAAACAAGAAGACCTGACAATAGATCACTCTAACCTTCTCAACTATTCGCAGTGCCTGGCTGGTCAGATCACAGATCTGGAGGACCGGTCACGCCGCAACAACATCCATATTAAAAGGGATTCCAGAGACAGTACTACAACAAGACCTAGAGACATACTTACAAGATCTATTCAAGACAATATTGGGACATACTGTGGGTGATGAAACCCTTATAGATAGGGCACACAGGGCACTCAACCCAAGGTCAGCAGACGAAGGGAAACCACGAGATGTCATAGCCAAGCTCCATTAATACACATTCAGAGAAAAAATCCTCAGAACTTTGGCTAAAGACAAGGCCCTACCAGATAAGTATGCTGAATTACAGATCTTTCAAAACCTCTCACCACACACACTTCAGCTACGGAGACATTATCAGCTGTTTACTAGAATATTGAGAGAAAAGGGCCTTAAATATAGATGGGGATTCCCGGTGAGGCTATTCATAACTAAAGACAGCCAACAATTCATAGCTACTACCCCACAACAAGCACAGGAGTTACTCCACAGGTGGGAACTACTCCCAGCGGATACAGAGGATCAATCTTCCAACCAAACCAAAGACAGTGGCTTACGAGCTTTAGCACCGACGTGGAACCAGCTCCCACAAAGATCTGCCCTAACATCAAAAAGGTCTCTGGTACCCAGGGATTTATCTCCACCAGAGAATCCGTAAAGGACCTGCTCACAACTACACTAAAAACTTGGACATAAGCCAAGAGAGTTTTGTGGGTAACACCCACACTCAACACCCAGAAGGGACTCGAGATGACAGATAAAGATGGGTGAGACCTGTCAAGTATATACAGTGTAAAATAAATGATCACCTTATATATACATAGTAAGGACTGAACATTGACTTTACTTATATCAGAATGTTATCTCAGTTAAAGTTATTTTGCTAGATGTACTCTGCCGTGTTATAATGTTCACTGATATTACCAGATGTGCCTATATATATCTGAGTTTAGGAATGCTAGAGATTGAGATGGTGTAGATGTAACTTATGATGTTAACTTACTTTTTAATATCACCAGCCATGACCATACCCTTTTAAGTCTAGCAATAGTTGAGATAGATTAGGTTAGTAAAGGAACCCTGAACCATTGGAACAGATTCCTGTAGATAAGTTAATGTTAGTCAGGCTCCCGAATACTAATAGATTGGTTAGAAAATATACATACCCAGATTTTAATACGCGATCCTAATAACTACATTGCGGTTAATTGACACCGACTAAATGAGAGGGAGGTAACTGCTCATTCCCAGTAAAATTCCTATCTGATGTCGGTATAAGAGTACCATATAGTTGTAGTCCCTCCCTGTTTAGACTGCAGTGTCTCACTTATGGTTCATAGTATTGTTTTTTTTACTTTGTATGCTATGTTAATGTTTATTTTAATGCTTATATTCATAATATTGTTAACAGTAATTAGGGCTGGCGTGGAACAAGACTTCTTCCAGCTAAACTCCACCCCACCAATTTAAGTTGTGTTCCTTTGGTTTTGTACCATTCGGAACGCTCATTGTGAAAGTGTTTACTTACCACTTTTAGAAATAGTCTCTAGGGATTTTGAGATTTCATTAATTGTAAACATATTAGGTTAGATAGATTCCTGCACCTGGCTTCTAGGACGTTTTAGTCTGATTGATAATACCCTTTCTTTCCTAACCCCTATCCCCCCCTCTATCCCACACCTACTCAAATAATTGCGCCCGTTAGAATAGCCTCTTTAAACTCGCAAGGTTTAAACTCACCCACGAAAAGAAAGCTCTTACAGAACTATCTCCAGACACACAAGATTCATATCCTGTTTCTCCAAGAGACACATTGGACTGGGAACTCCCAGACCATCAAGATAGCTAAACATTACCCGAATTGTGAGACAGCATCTAATGCTGAAGGGAAGTCTAGAGGGGTAGCTATTTTGATCAGCAAAGACCTAACTTTTCAAGAACATATTGAAAGAGATGAGGAGGGTCGGTTCCTTATATTAGTCTGTTCACTAGACAAGACCCTATACACTTTAGTCTCTGTTTATGCACCAAACTCTAAGCAAATCCCTTTTCTACGTAAGCTCCTAACGCGAACTAATCAACTTAAAAAGGGGACACTTGATAATTGGGGGGGGACTTCAACATGGTATGGGATCCACTGAGGGACAAACAAACAATCTGCTCTGACAACACACGCAGACCGAAATGTTTCCTCAACCTCTAATGCATTCCGTAAACTTATGTACCAATATGACTTGTATGATGCATGGCAATGTTTGGCCCCCACAGAAAGAGACTTTACACATTTTTCTAGGGCCCACAATTCTAATTCGAGAATAGACTATATACTATGTGACTCATGGACCCTGGATCAATTCACAAACCCCTACATCAAGCCATGCACATGGTCAGATCAGGATATGGTTTGCTTAGACTTTACCGAATTACAATCGTTAACGTGTAAGCCCCCTTGGAGGCTCCCCGAACAGTGGCTATTAGATATAGAGCTCCCTTCACTCACCGCGACAATAACAGAATTTCTTGCACACAACGATGTGGGTACCACAGACATGGGCGGCCTTAAAGGCCTACCTTCGCGGATATTTTATTAAAAAATCAACCACTCACTGGCTAAGTTGTATGGAAACCTCCGTAGACTAGAAAACTCCTAATAATCAAACCCTGAACTCCAGATAGCCCAACAGATAGGCCTTATCAGAGAAGAAATAACCAGACGAGAAACCCTAAAAGTAAAGGATAATTTACATAGGCTTAAACAATTGTACTATTATTAAAGGAAATAGAGCAGATAGACTACTAGCTAATAAACTTCGCAAACGCACACAACAGAGTAGGATTGCTTTAATCAAAACACACAAGGGAACAGTCCATTCACCCAAAGAAATTGGAACAGCATATGCCCAATATTACTCTTCCCTATACAATATAGTGACCTCAGAGTCACTAGACAGTGCGAGCCCCGATGACATAGACAAGTTTCTGGAAGGACTGGACCTACCCACCCTGTCAGAGGAAGCTAGAGGAGACTTAGAGACACAATTCATGATAGAGGAAGTTAAGGTGGCTGTAGCTAGCCTTGCTCCCCACAAAGCCCCAGGCCCAGATGGGTTTACGGTTACTTTCTTCCAAACCCTCAGCCCCATACTGTCTCCGATTCTACTTTGGTTATTTACAAGAGTGGCTAAGAGGGGTAGTTTTGTCCCAGAATACCTAGAAGCTAATATCATCACAATACACAAAGAGGGCAAAGACACGGCACTATGCTCCAGCTATAGACCCATCTCGCTCATTAATGTTGACGCCAAAATCTATGCCAAAGTACTAGCCAACAGGCTGACTAGCCATCTCCAAACAATCATACATCTAGACCAAGTAGGATTCATCCTAATGAAGTACCTAGACTTATCCAAGAGCCTAGTCGAAACGGACTTAAGCTCACCCACTAGTTGCACCTCCCTCCAAAAGGTGTAACACACAGATATCACCAAAAAAAGAAAAAAAGGATGTGGGGAGCACCCCAGAGAGGCTATCCGCTTTAGGCTTATTAATTCAATTTCTTAGTCTGCCACACATTTATCATTTAATCTATATGGAGATGTCCGACAAGGAATAAAACATTTTTTTACAATAAATAAATGATCACAATTTTATTTTCTGTTAAAATTAATTACATAAAATGAAGTAGGCTAAATTTTAATTGATTTAGCTACAAGACACCGGTGTCCTATCACAAACAACTATTCTCATAAACAACTAATCTCATCAAACATAAAATTTATATATAATACACTAGTTCAAAAACTAAATATGAAAACTTGATACAAAGTTGCAATGACAATTTTTGCTATATAAAAACAAAGTTAGTTATCAATTGATACAACATACACAGGTTAATTAGCTGAATTGGTTTGCTGATCCAGTATCTCCTGTAAAGTTCCAATATAACACTTTTTTGCCAACGAATCATGTGTATAATCAAATTCAGGCAGAGTTATTTCAATACGGCAACAATTCAGTTCAAAGTTTTTACCACTTTTAAGCTTGGGGAGACAGTACCTTGTTTTTCATCCAGGCAGCTGAAATGGTTTCACTAATGCCTGTACTGCCCCTGGTCGGCTGAAGGTTCACAAAGTAATGCTGAAGATGCCGCTCGTCAGCGGTTGTTGAATCTCCAGTTTATTTACCTTGGAGTTCCGGTGTTTCGTTTCACCAATCAGCTTCTTGTATGGTGGTGCGCGCACTTATTCGAATCTTCGACTCCTATCGCCCCAGCAGCAAGTCAGACTGACCAGAATTTCAGTGTCCCACTCTGACGCTGGTGTTGCGGTTATGGGAGTTAAGCTGTATACACTTTCACAAATTCTTCACCTGCTATTTCACAAACAGGGCTTAGGATCATACAACCAGTATTGTGGCTTTTACTTCTCATAGGATGCTGTGGATCAGATCAACGCGTGTCGGCTCTTCCCGAGCCTTTGTCAAGATACTTTTTTCCTCAGCTCCTCCTCTATTTAAAGTTGCACAGCTGAGGTATGGCTGCAAATAGTCAGGATTTAGGATTCGTCCTAAATAGGCAAGGCTCAGATAACACTCGACGCTTGTTAAACATATATGATGAGACAGCAGACCTGGGTCTCCCCATGCTCACCCTGTCACTGGATGCTGAAAAGCCATTTGACAGGGTGAGATGGGAATATCTATTCCAAACCCTTACAGCATTCGGTATCCCAGACAACTACAGGAGAGCGGTTAAGGCACTGTATTCATCCCCTACAGCAGTGGTAAGGGGACTGGGGTTCTGTTCCCCCAAAGTGAAGATATCCAATGGCACTAGACAGGGTTGCCCCTTAACCCCGCTACTGTTTGTTCTAGTGATAGAACACCTAGGAGCAGCCATCAGGAAATGCCCCAATATACAGGGACTTCAATTACATGACACTGTCCAGAAGTTAGCCCTCTTTGCGGACGACCTTACGGTCTTCCTCACAGAGCCTTTAGACTCCCTCCCTCCTCTACTGCACCTACTAAAGAGTTTGGGGAACTCTCTTACTACGAGATTAATGTCAGTAAAACAGAAGCATATTTTCTTAACATCCCCTCAAAGGAAAGAAGTAGGATTCAATCTCTTTACTCTTTCAATTGGTCCACAAAAGGAATACGGCATTTGGGAGTATTCCTTTCTCACACAAAATCTATTACTATTAAAGAAAACTATGAGACCTTGCTAAAAAAAAGATTAACTTAGAACTTAATTCTAAGAGATACAGTGAGATATCGTGTATGGGCAGAGTAGCAGCCCTTAAGATGATGATACTTTCCAAACTTACTTACTTGTTCCGCTGTGTTCCCATCCCGATCCCCACATCCTTAATTCGGAAATTCCAGACCCTATTCAATTCCTATACCTAGCACAACAAAAGACCCCGAATAGCCGCCCATATCCTCCAGGCTGCCATCGAAAAGGGAGGCTTGGGCCTACCAAACATAAAGAAATACCATGAGGCAGCAATGATCACCCATGCCTCGGCGTGGGGAAAGGAACTTCCCCCGACTAGATGGAGGGAAATAGAACAGGCTTCGTTGTTCTATCTTGAGGACCTCCTTTGGTTACCCCCGCATTGGCAATCAAAAATCCACATTTCCAACAATATAATCAAGGGATGTCAGGTGCACTGGATAAAATTGCAACATAATAAGTATATTGCCCCACTTCCCTCACCCATACACTCCATACGAGGCCTACTCCTGGGACTACCAGACATTCATCTTAGCACATGGTCTAATACAGGTATAGTCTCCTTAAAAAGACTTTTATGACAATAAACAGCTAAGAACACACGCATCCATGTTAACACTGCCCACACTGACCCCTAAGTTCCAATTCGACCTATTGAGAATACAGACTCTGATGAGATCTTGGGGCTTCTTGGAAGGTGAATCACGTGATCTCACCCCTTGGGAGCTACGATGGGAAGCAAATCTTCAACTATATAAACCCCTATCGGTGCATTATTAATGTTTGCTCGAGGAATCTATTTCACTCAAAACAATACATATGGAGGCTTGGGAAAGGGATCTACAACTCACGCATACATCGGAGGAGTGGGTCGGAGCAATAGCTCTCACCAAGCAAGCCACTCACTGTGTCCCCCTTTATGAGCTATACTTTAAAATAATCACGAGATGGCACCTAGTGCCTACTAAATTACACAAACTCTTCCCAGAACACTCCCCTATGTGTTGGAGAGAATGTGGAGAAATTGGCACTCCACTTCATGTCTGGTGGACCTGCCCAAAACTAGACAGTCTTTGAAGCAAAGTTGAAAAGATTTGTAAAGATCTGGAGCTACTAGATACGCTAACCCCGGCCCTTGCAATATTACACCTCGGAATAGGAAAACTCCCCAAACAAAACTTGCTCTTGTGCATCCTCACTTCCACTAAACAACTTATCGCAAGAAACTGGAAAAAAAAAGCAACCTCCTAGATAGCAGGGTGTGATAGATAGTGTAAATCATATCAAAAACATGGAAAACTATGTCTTTAGAGAGCGTAGACGACTGACTGATTACTGCTTAATATGGGAACTGTGGGAATCTCTCTGGGCACATAAAGCTTCACTAACCAGGCTAGCCAATTAAATCACAGGAGTAACCTTAGAAGCCGATTTCTCTGCTCCTTGTACCCTCCACTCCCTAACGCTTAGTACCTTTCCTATGAATTACCCTACTAACCCACACACACATATAAGCCAGGTGCGGGGACTGCTAGATGAATAATGCAGTCTCCCTGACCAATATGCCTAATAGATTGAGACTACTTATCCATTACTCACCCCTACTAGGATTTACAATGACGGATTAGCTAGATACCCTAGTTGACTACGCCACTAACTCAAAGGTCGCCCCATATTTGTCTCTTAAATGGAAAATAGAAGGACTAGAGTAGTCCGTAAGTAATTACGAAGGTGGCCTCTGTAAAAACGAGGTTTCGGAAAGCTGTTGTACAGCTTGAACTTATTAAAGATGAATCTTTGTTCTGTTGCAACTATGTCATGTACTCAGTTTTTGAAGTGTATACTGTGTACTATGTTTAACTCAATAAACATTATTTAAAAAAATAAATAAAAAAATAATGGAGTCCAGGCCTGGACCAAATAAAACCTTTCCCTTGAAGGGAAGAGAAAGGAGTCTGGACTTAGAAGTCATATTCGCAGACCAAGACTTTAACCAGAGCACCCGGCGGGCTAGTACCGCAAAGCCAGAGGCCTTTGCATTTAGGCGAATAATTTCCATGTTCGCATCACAGAAAAAAAGGATTTAGCAATTCTCAGAGCTTTCATTCTGTTTTGAATATCCTCGAGGGGAGACTCCACCTCAATGAGTTCCGACAAAGAGCCGCACCAGTAGGTAGCCGCTCCGGCAACCGCGGCAACTGCAGCCGCCGGTTGAAACAAAAATCCTGTATGTTGAAATATCTTTCTCAGAAAGGTTTCCATTTTCTTATCTATCGGCTCTCTGAACGAAGAACTATTCTCAAGAGGTATAGTAGTATGTTTAGCAAGCGTAGAGATAGCATCATCTATCTTAGGAAAGGAGCCCCACAAATCCAGTTGAGAGTCCAGGAACAACTATTTAAAAGTAGACGAGGGGGAAAAGGAAGAACCAATTCTTCCCATTCGTTCTTAATAATGTTCGCCATCTTAACCGGCACAGGAAAAGTTAAAGGAATTTTCCTGTCTTCGTAAACTGTCTAATTTAGGTATCATAAGTTCTTCAGGCAGTGCGGCCTCTGGAACCTCTAACGTAGACAAAACCTCCTTTAATAAAAAACGCAAGTGCTCAATTTAAAATCTAAAGGACGGTTCCTCTGCGGCAGGAGGCATAGACGCCAAGGATTTCGACCCAGACAGTTTAACCTCTGAAGCTACAGAGGTTAACTCATCATCAGATAACAGGGACATAATAGCTAAATCTGATAAATATTTAGATGACTCCGGGTCAGGAGATGTAAGGCTGGCTGTGAGATTTCTTTAAATTGGACCACAACTTCAGATGCTGAACAGATAGTTCTAAATATATGTTTTGTTTCACCTTTGAAATAGACCTTCTATATGGGAGAGAGGTTTTTTTAACATTAGGTGATTTAATAGTTGTATAGATATTACACGCTGTCTGTACCACACAGAAGCAGAGTGAAAATAAGATGACTAATATAGTTAATAAGTTGGAGTCTGCAACAATATTAAAGTCAAATAGATAGCAGTGGCATGCAAGTGATTTTACATCCAGTTTAGAAATATACAGTGTTACCTTTGTATTCGTTACTTTTTGAGAGTGGAGTCTTTAGTGACGACACAAAGGGGAGGAGCCAATGTCCATAACCGAAGAGGATAGTTTCACCGATACCTTCGGTAAGTTGGTTTTATACGGCTTGAAGTTGATGCCAATGCCTGCTACCATGGATTATAAGCAACAAAGTTATTTTGAACACTTAAAGGAAAATGAAATGATTTACCTCTGGTAGTTGAGAGTTCAGCTTGAAACAGTGATAACCGGAGACTTCAGTGAAAACACAGTAACAGTTATTGTCAGCATTCCAAGATATAATATATAAATATAAAGAAATCATCCAGCGATATTAGTTGAACATAGATATCCAAATCCTCTGTAGTAATTAGAGGTGGTGTAGGAACAAACAGAAACGGCAGGAAAAGTTCCGGGGATTAATCCTCTAGCCAGGAGCTCAGTGAAAACAACCAGTTGAGAACACAACCAATTAACAATACTAAGCACCCGTTTCTGTAGGTGTGGAGTTTTTAAAGGAAAAGTGGGCTGGACCAAATAGAGATCATGTCAATCAAGACATGACAATAATCCTGACAGGAGAGCCATGTTTAACCTTTCTCTTGCATTTGTTAGAGCGAGGTAATGCACTGAGGGCCGCAGACATCGCCGTTCGTAACTGCATGGCAAAGTCTGCAGGAAGAAGGCCCCCTCTGGATGGAGGATTAGATGTCCTACGGGGAACTACATGTGGAGTGGATAATGTAGCAAGGGTAGTAATCTCACGGGACGCCGAATCCTGAGAGGCTTGTCCCCCTTCTTAGACTTTATAACGGTGTTAAGACATGTGGAACATAATTGAGTGGGCGGGAAAACCACGGCCTCCTCACAATATAAATAGGCATGATTTAGTACAGAAGGAGTACCTTCTAACATGTCAGAGTCCTCCATAGCTCCAGCTATACCCACAGAAGGACACAAATAAAAACGTTTGTTATTATAGAAAACTGCACCTTTTTACTCCCAATGGCTGGGGCACTCACCACCTCGTAGACCCAGACAGTTAACAGAGGAAACGCTCTCCTCAGGTTCAAGTCTCAGCCGGAATGGAGAAAATTAACATAGACCACACCCGGTTACATGGATTGCAAGACAGTACTTCCCCCGTTTTTACAAGAACAGCAAGTTATAGGAGCTCTGCAACACTTTCAAAAACGAAAGTGAAACCTATTTGTTCCAGCCAAAAAACACAGAGTCTATCAGCCCGGGGGGGGGGGGGGGGGGGAAATCACGCAAAACAGCATGTAAATAATGAATACACTGATTAATTAACCCCAACTGTTCAATAAACCCCCTTCAGAGGATATTAACCCTGGATGCTATCAAAGTATAAAGAAGCCACACTGTAACCCTGTTATAGCGTTTTATGTGTAAAAATTGTAACAATCTTTCCTCCAGGATCCATGCTGTGGAACAGAACACAGCCTCAAGTGTGACAGTCTTATAGCATCGTTCCTGACATGGACTTGAGTTAGAGAAAGCAGGCAGTGAAACTCATTTAACACTGATTGCTTAGGAGCTGTTAGCAGTAGTCTGGATGGTTTCGCAGAAAAACTTTCCCTGCATCTCCAGACTCTAACTTTCATCGATACTCTTACTGAGAGGTTGACATGACTACTTAAAACTGCAGTCCTATCTTGAAGGGCAGATACCCTTTTTTCAGGACTCTCCGAATCTTTTGACACTTCTCTGCCACCTCCTAACGTGACAAAAGGCAAAGAATGTCTGTGGTAAATGAGGAAGTGAGAGGGATATTTAAGCCTTTGGCTGGGTTGTCTTTGCCTCCTCCTGGTGGCCAGGTGTTGTATTTCCCAACAGTAAGGAATGAAGTTGTGCCCAGGCGAAATACCAAGTGTAAGAAGCTAAGCGGCTGAGGCGCAAACTTGGGCGGTGCTTTCATCACATTGCCAAGCGAGACTGCAGGAATCCAGCCAGAACATCTCCGGTGTAAGTAATACGAAGCACCTTTTTGTCTGTTTTTTCCTCTTTGGTTATTTTGAATCTCTTTGTAGCATCTCCTGGCACTACTGCTATCTGTATCGTCTGCATTTCCTGGGACTCTGTTAGCGGTATTGCTCATCACTCCGTCCACAATTCAGATAATTTGTGGATACACTCCTGGGGATACTACACCTTTTACTGTTATAAGTTTGTGCACCGAGTGTGACAAACTATGTGCAATTGGATTCTTTTGTAACAAAATGTATTTGATATATGTGATTCTTTTGTTAAATTATAAAAACAAATTAAGAACAATGTATGATATATTAAATTTATTTTAAATTGATATTATATTGCCGTTTGGATATCACCAATTTAGCTACTTTGTGTAGCGCAGACAGCTCCTTCTCTCTGATTAAAGAGTACTCGTATGTACTAAGTGGAATTGTACACTGGCAAACAAAGATTGAGTTCAATAGATCTGAAAATGGAATGACAGGGGTCGACAAACTTTAACATTTAAGAGCCAGTAAGAATATTAAGGAGTCAGACATACTTTTAGGAGCCAGACCGCGGAATTTATATATAGCTATATGGCGAACAAATCAAAGTTAGGAGCCAGGGATAAAATTCTAAGAGCCAGTGGCTCCCTGGCTCCTGGGTTTCTCAAGCTCTGTAGTTGGCTACTCAGTAGTATTAGCAACCCTGTCACCAGGGACACACAATGCAAGAGCCCGGTCACCTATATCCTTAAAAATATCCATATACACAGTTTTTAATTTTATAGTCTTGTCTACCGATTTTTTGTTGCTGATTTCTTTCATGATTTACCAGTTTACTTACATTATCAAATTTGCTTCATTCTCTTGCTGTCCTTTGTTGAAGGAGCAGCATTGCACTACTGGCAGCTAGCTGAACAAATCTAGTCAGCTAATCACAAGAGACAAATGTGTGCAGGCACCAATCAGCAGCTAGCTCCCACTAGTGTGGGATATGTGCTTATTCTTTTTCAACAAGGGATACCAAGAGAACAAAGCAAATTTGAAAATAGAAGTGAATTTGAAAGGGTCTTAAAATGACATGCTCTGTCTACATAATGCAAGTTTAATTTTGACTTTCCTATCCCTTTAACTGATTCGTGCAGAGCATATGCACAATACATTAAATTATCACAAAGTAGGGAACAATTTAACCAAGAAAAGGCATTAGCAAGCTAACAAATTATTATTCAGTACAAAAGGGACTATAACAAAAACAATAAAATGTAAATTTTTGTAACCAAGAACAATTGTAGCAAATAAGAATAAGTAAGGATGGTAGAACGTTGTCCTTACAAGTCTAACTGTTAGAAAAAAGTGAACCAAAGGTTTCATTATTTAGTCCTGTTTTACTACATTTTGCAAATTAAACTGTACTTCCATTAATACTAAAAGCATTCAAAAAAGGAGAATGATTTTACAGTCAATTATACTAAATAAACAGTATTTTAACTAAGAAAAAAAGCACTGCATTAGTACTTCACTGCTGAAACAGAAATATTATGTTGCAAAATTAAAAGAAATGTAGCATAATCATAAAGACAAAAATGGTTTGATATTAAAACCCTGCAAATAATTTCTAGTTGTTGTGGATATTATCAACAAAGGAGGATTTACCTTACGGGGATCAGAAATGATCTAACTTGGAAATCAGATGAAATTAAAAAAAATTTTTTAAAAAAGGGGAGGTTTCTCTCATTTTGTAAGAGCCAGTGAAGGTTGAATAAATAAAGACTCTGACTTCTGACATTTGTCAAGACCTGCATCACACAAAATATGAGTACTACGCAAATTAAGCACATGTGGACAACTTGGAGATAAAATATATGAATTTCCCATAGGGCTAAATTATTTATGGCAAATTAACAAATAATGCACAAAAAAAATAAAAATAAATTTAGCCTTGAATCTTAAAAGTTACCATAGAATGGCTGAGATCCAGGCTCAATCTTCTTTTCAAATTGGCAAAATGTGCTAAGATCGTGCATAAAATCAAGAACATATCCATGAAATCTCCATAGATAAACAATAGCAGTACATTGAGTTGTTTCAAAGAGCTTAGTGACTTTAAATGTGGCACTGACATAAGACTAAGGGCCAGATGACGAGTGGAGCGCAAAATAACGCTTACGCGAGTGCAATCTTTGCACTCCACTCAGTAATACCAGTGCGCGCAAATGCACTGGTATTACAAGTTAGGTGCAATGCGAAAGCGGCTTCACGTTCGCATTGCACTGAAGCAATTCGCTCATGGGAGCGCACTTCCATAGGCTCCAATGGGAGCCTCATTCTCGTATAGTGCAATACTGTGAAGGGAGTAAGCCGCAAAGCGATGGGCAGCAAATTTAAATATATATGTATATATACACATATATATTTATGTTTATATGTGTATATATACAGAAATGTATATGTATGTAAGCCTATACATATATACAGAATTTTCAGAGAACACACAGTGCTCAATGACCGCAATGTAAAGGCACCCCACACCCGCCTACTTTAAGGCCTTCAAACTGCTTTGTGCAGTTATTTTCTTTATAAAAAAAAAAAAAATATCTGATCTCTGGTTAATTTTCGGAGAGCTAATTGCTACCTCAAGTTTGAGGTAGCAATAATCAGCACTTCTAATGGCTGGTTATTTATCACGCACCCATAAACGGGCCAATCTGCACATTTTTAGGCAAGCGATAAATTAGTGTTCCGCTTGTAATCTAGCCCTAAATGTGCCCCAATCAACTGTGTTATTATTGTGAATGGAAAGCGTCTAAGAGCAACAGCAGACCAGCTAAAAAGTGGTAGACCCTGCAAACTCACATGCCGGGCTGATGAGTGCTGAAGAGCGTATTAAAATAAATTCACCTATCATCTGCTGCATCAACTACTACAAAATTTCTGGAAGCAAGGGGTTTTCATGGCCAAGCAGCTGTACAAAAGCCTAATATCAATAATTGCAATGCTGAACGTCATGAGCCCTGGACCTTCACTGTCTGGCAGTCTGGGTGTAGCACATGCCAGGAGAATGTTACCTTCTGGAATGCACAGTGCATACTGCAAAGTGAGGTGGGATAATGTACAAAGCAAGGCCCATGAAGACATGGTTTGACAAGTTTAGAGTGGAGGAAACTAAGTGGCCTGCATTAAGCCCTGACCTCAACACCACTGAACACCTTTGGGATGAACTGGAAAAAAAAAACACGTTCATCCTTTGGAATTACTTGCTTTTCTGCATGAATTGGTCATAAAATGTCAGCTCATCTTCATCAAAGTCACAAGTATAGACAAACACAATGTGCTTATGTTAACACTACACAAACATTTATAATATTTCATGTCTTTATTGAACACATCATTAAACAGTAGAAAAAAGTGGAAAAAGTGAACACTTGGATTTATTAGCTACTTGACCCTACTTTGGCAGCAATAACCTCAACCAAGTGTTTCCGGTAATTGCGGATTAGACCTGCACAACGTTTTGTAAGGAAGAGTGGTCCAAAATTCCTCCTGATCTGCTTTAGCTCAGCCATATTCTTAGGATATCTGGTATAAACAGCTCTCTTGAGGTCATTCCACAGCTTCTCTAGCCCTAAGGTCTGGGCTCTGACTGGGTCGCTTAAAAAGGCAGATTTCTCTTTTTTTTTTTTTTTTTTTTTAAGCCATGCTGGATTTACTTTGATGTTTAGGATCATTGTCCTGCTGCATCACCCAACTTCTACTGAGCTTCAGCTGGCACATAGCCACCCTGATATTATCCTGTAAAATATCTTGATAAAACTAGGGAATTCATTTTTCCCTCAATGATGGCAAGTGGTCCAGAAGCAGCAAAGCAGACCTGAATCATCATGCTCCCTCCAAAGTACTTAACTGTTGGAAAGATATTTTCAGGTTGCATGCGGTGCCCTTTTTACGCCATAATAGTGCCGAGTGTTCTTCCCAAACAACTAAACCTTAATTTCATCAGTCCACAAAACATTTTACCAATAGCATTGTGGAGTGTTAAGATGGTCCTTGGAAAACTTCAGGTGCGCAACAATGTTTTTTTTGAGAAAGCAGCGTCTACCGTATAGTAGACTCATGAACAGACCTGTCAACCAGTTCCAATGATTTCTTCAAGTTTGTAGCTGTCACTCTAGGCTTCTTTATTACCTCATTAAAAAATTGTGCAGTGTGCCTTTGAATCATCTTGGCTGGACGGCCACTTCTTTGAAATGTAGCCACAGAACTAACTTGTCTCCATTTATAGACAATTTGTCCAACAGTGGACAGATGAATATCTAAGCTCTTTGAGATACCTTTGTAACCCTTTCCAGCTTTACGAAACAGTTCTTGATCGCAGGTCTTCTGAGAGCTCTTTTTTGCAAGACATAGTTCGCATCAACAGATGCATTTTGTGAATAGCGAACTCAAAATGTTTGAGTGCTTTTTATAAGTTAAAGTAGCTCTAACTCACACCTCCAATCACGTTTCAATAATTGGACACCAGGTTTGCCATTTTTCAAATCTAATTAGCTTTTGTTGAAGTCATTAGCCTAGGGTTTCAAATACATTTTTTTGAACCTATACTGTGAATATTTGAAAGATATATTCAATATGTATAAGAATAATACAATAATTTGTGTGTTATTATATAAAACAGATTGTGTTTGTTGACTACTGTAACTTAGATGAACATCAAACCAGATTTTAAGACACATTTATACATATAGTTAGTTCTAAAGGGTTAACATACTTTTTGCTGCGTGCATATATACAGGGAGTGCAGAATTATTAGGCAAGTTGTATTTTTGAGGATTAATTTTATTATTAAACAACAACCATGTTCTCAATGAACCCAAAAAACTCATTAATATCAAAGCTGAATATTTTTGGAAGTAGTTTTTAGTTTGTTTTTAGTTTTAGCTATTTTAGGGGGATATCTGTGTGTAAAGGTGACTATTACTGTGCATAATTATTAGGCAACTTAACAAAAAACAAATATATACCCATTTCAATTATTTATTTTTACCAGTGAAACCAATATAACATCTCAACATTCACAAATATACATTTCTGACATTCAAAAACAAAACAAAAACAAATCAGTGACCAATATAGACACCTTTCTTTGCAAGGACACTCAAAAGCCTGCCATCCATGGATTCTGTCAGTGTTTTGATCTGTTCACCATCAACATTGCGTGCAGCAGCAACCACAGCCTCCCAGACACTGTTCAGAGAGGTGTACTGTTTTCCCTCCTTGTAAATCTCACATTTGATGATGGACCACAGGTTCTCAATGGGGTTCAGATCAGGTGAACAAGGAGGCCATGTCATTAGATTTTCTTCTTTTATACCCTTTCTTGCCAGCCACGCTGTGGAGTACTTGGACGCGTGTGATGGAGCATTGTCCTGCATGAAAATCATGTTTTTCTTGAAGGATGCAGACTTCTTCCTGTACCACTGCTTGAAGAAGGTGTCTTCCAGAAACTGGCAGTAGGACTGGGAGTTGAGCTTGACTCCATCCTCAACCCGAAAAGGCCCCACAAGCTCATCTTTGATGATACCAGCCCAAACCAGTACTCCACCTCCACCTTGCTGGCGTCTGAGTTGGACTGGAGCTCTCTGCCCTTTACCAATCCAGCCACGGGCCCATCCATCTGGCCCATCAAGACTCACTCTCATTTCATCAGTCCATAAAACCTTAGAAAAATCAGTCTTGAGATATTTCTTGGCCCAGTCTTGACGTTTCAGCTTATGTGTCTTGTTCAGTGGTGGTCGTCTTTCAGCCTTTCTTACCTTGGCCATGTCTCTGAGTATTGCACACCTTGTGCTTTTGGGCACTCCAGTGATGTTGCAGCTCTGAAATATGGCCAAACTGGTGGCAAGTGGCATCTTGGCAGCTGCACGCTTGACTTTTCTCAGTTCATGGGCAGTTATTTTGCGCCTTGGTTTTTCCACACGCTTCTTGCAACCCTGTTGACTATTTTGAATGAAACGCTTGATTGTTCGATGATCACGCTTCAGAAGCTTTGCAATTTTAAGAGTGCTGCATCCCTCTGCAAGATATCTCACTATTTTTGACTTTTCTGAGCCTGTCAAGTCCTTCTTTTGACCCATTTTGCCAAAGGAAAGGAAGTTGCCTAATAATTATGCACACCTGATATAGGGTGTTGATGTCATTAGACCACACCCCTTCTCATTACAGAGATGCACATCACCTAATATGCTTAATTGGTAGTAGGCTTTCGAGCCTATACAGCTTGGAGTAAGACAACATGCATAAAGAGGATGATGTGGTCAAAATACTCATTTGCCTAATAATTCTGCAGTCCCTGTATATATTTTTTTTTTCCCTTTAAGAAAGAGCTTTAATAACTTGAGGGAGGAATAAAAACCATCAGTCATTCTCTTATATTTTTATAGTCTCCTTAGCCATATAGGGCTAGATAACGAATGGAGCACAAACGTTTGCGCGCAAGCAATAAGGGGATTTGCGCTCATCAAGCTGAGTTGAAAGTGAGCGAGATCGCTTAAGCACAAATCGCAATTTACAC
This sequence comes from Bombina bombina, assembly GCF_027579735.1. Classification (NCBI taxonomy): domain Eukaryota; kingdom Metazoa; phylum Chordata; class Amphibia; order Anura; family Bombinatoridae; genus Bombina; species Bombina bombina. The sequence goes on from NC_069501.1 coordinate 921,706,516, forward strand.
TATAACAATTAACGTGACTCCCGAGCTCTGGTGAACTCTTTTGCGAAAGTAAAAAGTTGCACACAACACATCAAAAATACATACAATCATAATACCATCTAATAAAATTTAAGGAACTTATTGAATAAAGTCTGGAAGCAAGAAAGCTTTAGCTCTTAAATATTTTTATTTAAATTCTTAAAAGGTATTTAAATGAATCTATTCTATCCTTGACGGTTTCAGACTTCACATTAATGAAACATTGCAACGACTTGCAATTAGACTGCAGCAGAAGTAGGTAATGTAAGATCTATTTGTCAGTGAAAAAAAATGTCACTGATATCTGTTCCTTGAATATTTGTTTTATTGCTCCAGGATGTTGTTCTTGATAGTGTACAGACATAACTGAAAGAATATGCACATAAACTTTTGTTACTGAAACATACTTTCAGTTAATTGCTAAAGCAGTAAAGAAAATTACATTTACAATTTAATTTGTGTTTCCTACCAACAAGGTTCTATTAAGATATGTAATCCTATGAAAGATGATACAATTATGTAAGAGCTGGGAAGTTTAAAAGGGACAGTAAAGTCAAAATTAAATGTTTAAGATTTATAGAGAGTGCAACATGCAATATTATAAATTTTGCTTTATTTTCTTGGTATTTTTTAATGAAGAGTAATGTTAGGTAGAATACATATGTTTTTAGCAGTATATATCTTTGCAAAAATGTATACGATTGCTATAAACAGTGTTCCCAACACTGTTGCCAGATGGCTAAAGACAAGTGCACGCTCCTTAGTTCACTTAGGATTAAGTTTAAAAAAGGGTACAAAGAAATGACTAGACCATTTTTAAAATTTCTTACCCTTAAAGAGAAGGGCTATTTTTACATTTCTGCAGTGTTTAGCTGTAATTTTCCTCTTACTCATTTACTGTACCCACACATATTAAATACTGTTTTTCTCACCATTAAATGGACTTTCTAAAGATACCATTATTTTCATCATATCTTATAATTTACTATGAATAAAAATATGAGGGGGGAAAAAAAAACAACACACTTTTTCTAACTTTGACCCCCAAAATCTGTTACACATCTACAATCACCAAAAAACACCCATGTTAAATAGTTTCTAAATGTTGCCCTGAGTTTAGAAATACCCAATGTTTACATGTTCTTTGCAAGTTATAGGGCAATAAATACAAGTAGCACTTTGCTATTTCCAAACCACAGTTTTTCAAAATTAGCGAGTTACATTGGAACACTGATATCTGTCAGGAATCCCTGAATAACCCTTCACATGTATATGTTTTATTTTAGTAGACATCCCAAAAGTATTGATCTACGCCCATTTTGGTATATTTAATGCCACCATTTCACCGCCAAATGCGATCAAATAAAAAAAAATCGTTCACTTTTTCACAAACTTTAGGTTTCTCACTGAAATTATTTAGAAACAACTTGTGCAATTATGGCATAAATGGTTGTAAATGCTTCTCTGGGATCCCCTTTGTTCAGAAATAGCAGACATATATGGCTTTGGCGTTGCTTTTTGGTAATTAGAAGGCCGCTAAATGCCGCTGCGCACCACACATGTATTAAGCCCAGCAGTGAAGGGGTTAATTAGGGAGCTTGTAGGGTTAATTTTAGCTTTAGTGTAGTAGACAACCCAAAGTATTGATCTAGGCCCATTTTGGTATATTTCATGTCACCATTTCACCTCCAAAAGCGTTCAAAAAATTGTTTTCTTTTTTTACTCATTTTTTCACGAACTTTAGGTTTCTAACTAAACTTATATACAAACAGCTTGTGCAATTATGGCACAAATGGTTGGAAATGCTTCTCTGGGATTCCCTTTGTTCAGAAATAGCAGACTTATATGGCTTTGGCGTTGCTTTTTGACAATTAGAAGGCCGCTAATGCCGCTGCGCACCACACTTGTATTATGCCCAGCAGTGAAGGGGTTAATTGGGTAGCTTGTAGGGAGCTTGCAGGGTTAATTTTAGCTTTAGCATAGAGATCAGCCTCCCACCTGACAAATTCCACCACGGATCCCTCCCAAACAGTTCTCTTCCCTCCCCCACCCCACAATTGTCCCCGCCATCTTAAGTACTGGCAGAAAGTCTGCCAGTACTAAAATAAAAGGTTTTGTTTTTTGTTTTGTTTTTTAAAAAAAAATATTTATTCAGCTGTGATGGACCGCCCCTTAGCCCCCAACCTCCCTGATCCCCCCCCCCACAAACAACTCTCTAACCCTCCCCCCGCTACCTATTTGCCACCATCTTGGGTACTGGCAGCTGTCTGCCACCAAAAACGTTTTTTTTATTTTTTTATTTTTAAAAAAAATATAGCTTTTGCTATATAGTGTAACTGCCCCCCCTAAATACCCCCCTCCCAGATCCTTTGATATTTTTTTTTTATTTCCCCCCTTCCCTCTCACCTGCAATTCAGGGATCATTGGTGGCAGTGGTTGCTGCACCCCCGCAGCCTCCCAGCACCCGGCGTGCACATTGCACCAACAGGAACTGGATGCCGGGTAGCGATGGGCCGCCCACCCGCCTCCCTGCTAAGCTCCCACCCACCAACGATCGGCACCATCGCTACCGATGCAGAGAGGGCCACAGAGTGGGTCTCTCTGCATCGGATGCTTGAAAAAGGGTATTGCAGGAGGCCTCAATATCGAGGCATCACTGCAATACGCTGAGACCTGCTGGAAGCGATCGCAATCGCTTCCAGCACTCAATTAGACCAAGGACTTACCAGGTACGTCCATTGTCACTAACAGACAGTTTTTGCAGGACGTACCTGGTACGTCCTTGGTTGTTAAGGGGTTAAAGGGACACTGAACCCAAATTTTTTGTTTCATGATTCAGATAGAGCATGCAATTTTAGACAACTTATTTACTCCTATTATTTTTTCCTTACATTCTTGCTTTTTCAAATAAAGATACCAAGAGAATAAGTTTAGATGCCGGCCCATTTTTGGTGAACAACCTGGTTTGTTCTTGCTGATTGGTGGATACATTCACCAACCAACAAACAAATGCTGTCCAGGGTCTGAACCAAAAATTGTCTGGCTCCTTAGCTTATATGCCTTCTTTTTTAAATAAAGATAGCAAGAGAATGAAGAAAAATGTATAATAGGAGTAAATTAGAAAGTTTCTTAAAATTGCATGCTCTGTCTGAATCATGAAAGAAAAAAATTGAGTTCAGTGTCCCTTTAAGCTTAATGTTGACTTTACTGTCCCTTTAACCCCTTACGGACCTGTGACATACACAGTGGTGAGGGAGGGTATAATAGTGCAGTCCCACCGCTTGCGGTGGGAGCCCCGCTACTGTAAGTAAGAAAACCATTAACGACCGGCAACGTACATGGTATGTCGTGGTCATTAAAGGGTTAATTATAAAGAATAGGAACACATTTCTAAGTAAAAGCTACGACTGTTGCTTTAAGGAAAAATGAGAACATAAATCTGCCTAATTCTGGGAAAAGAATGGCTTTATTTTGCACTTAAATTTACCTCTATTATCTAATTTGCTTCTTTCTTTAGATATCCTTTGTTGAAGAATTAGCAATGCACATGGGTCAGCCAATCACATGAGGCATCTATGTGCAGCCACCAATCAGCAGCTACCTAGCCTATCTAGATATGCTTTTCAGGAAAGAATATCAAGAGAATAAAGCAAACTAGATAATAGACGTAAATTAGAAAGTTGTTTAAAATTGTATTCTCTATCTGAATCATGAAAGAAAAAAAATGGGGTTTAATGTCCCTTTAATACATGCCACACATACTAGAGAAGATGATTAAATAGTGACCTCACATTAATAACTCAAAAAACTCACCTCAGTCAACATATTATATAATTATGCGTCAACTCAAACACAAAGAGTTTAAAAAGGCAGCTTTAGTTTGTTTTCGGGTTTTTTAAATGCAGATATCGGAAAAACATGATACAACGAGCTGCCCCGATTAATGGGTATACTCCATGCACCATTTTGCCTGTCAATCCAACTACTGCACCAAAGGATACTTACATAGCCCATGGATGTGTTCTAGGGGTGCCAATCTGGTTATTTACCAAACAGATGCCTATATGTTCATTGTTTGTATTTTTATTTTTAATTAAAAATATTAATTGTACCCTTATATTATATAAGAAACACTAAAAAGGGACACGATAACAAAACAAAAAAAATTGTTTCAAGATTCCAATGGAGACAACAATTTTAAACAACTTTCCAATTTACTTTTATTATCTAAATTTGCCTCCTTCTCTTGGCACCCTTCCTTGAAAAGCATATCTCATCAGGCTTAGGAGCAGCAATGCAAAGGTGACCCCTTCTTAACAACCAGTTAGTCATTGTGAGCAGATGCTAGCTGCACCTAAATTTAGCCCAGTGTGACTGGATCCTTTCTATGCTGCATGGCTGGGAACAATAAGTCCCAGAATGCTGCTCGGATATTGAGGGAAAGACACGGTCACGTGGAGGACGTTGGAGCTGAAAATGCTGCACTATAGCCAGGTGCCTGCTCTACTTATTACAGGTATACCCCGCTCATACAGCGGGTTAGGGACCGGAGGCCTACAGTAAAGTGAAAAACGCATTAAAGTGAAACAAGGCGGTTTTTGCTTTCTTTTCCACTTGCTAGTGTGTTTAAAAACATGTTTAAACATATTAGGGGTGCAATAGTGCTATGTTTAGTTTAACACTAGCACAGCATTCAATAAAAACTGTACCTGTAAAATAGTGACAATTACTGTAGTAAAATTTGCCAGACTACAACACAGACACAGATTGCACTGTAATGCTGTAAACAGAGTGAACTGCGCATAACAAAATGGTGCCAATCACTTTTCTCGCAATCTCACGATGATTACAGCACTGTTTTAAAATCCTTGGAGGTTGAGCTTCAGCTTCACAAAGCACTGTATTAGCGAAGGTCTATAAAGTGAGGTTCACCTGTACATGTTTCAGCTTCAAATGGTGAAGAATACCTGCACAAACCAGCCACAAGTTTTGTTTACACCAGTGGGAAAAACAAGTTAATCTGGAACTGGACTGGTTGTTGGTATCCATGTCACAGAGCAGCACTTCTCAAACTACTTTACCGCTTGTGTTCACTGCCACTCCATGTCACAGAGCAGCACTTCTCAAACTACTTTACCGCTTGTGTTCACTGCCACTCCATGTCACAGAGCAGCACTTCTCAAACTACTTTACCGCTTGTGTTCACTGCCACTCCATGTCACAGAGCAGCACTTCTCAAACTACTTTACCGCTTGTGTTCACTGCCACTCCATGTCACAGAGCAGCACTTCTCAAACTACTTTACCGCTTGTGTTCACTGCCACTCCATGTCACAGAGCAGCACTTCTCAAACTACTTTACCGCTTGTGTTCACAGCCACTCCATGTCACAGAGCAGCACTTCTCAAACTACTTTACCGCTTGTGTTCACTGCCACTCCATGTCACAGAGCAGCACTTCTCAAACTACTTTACCGCTTGTGTTCACTGCCACACTTTATAAAATCATCTGGCACTGGGATAAAACTACATAGATGGGGGTACGGTGAACTATGGAAATGCTACACTGCAGAGAGGAAACGCTGTCTGAGATGTGTCTGCAAGACATGAGCTAAAATTACAGCAACATAATAATTTGTCTGCACTCAGTCCAATTAACTAAATAGTACTATCAACTCAGCACAAATTCATCAAAATCAGCATTGCTGCAGTATTATTTTGTTGCTAAATATGTGACAATTCATGAAACAAACTGCCCTCTGTTTAAGATAAACTTTACTGATTGACTTTTCAACATGAACACAGTCTACAGTATTTGCAATGAAGCTGGTGTTATTTAGCATCAGTGGTGCCATTGCAAATAACATAACAGTGCTAGTGTGATGAACAAATTTACAATATTTTAATTTTCAAGATGCTGCCTCCATATTGATCCGCAGTGCCTATATCTGTGTATATAAGATAGATAGAGGATAGATACACTATATTTATAATACCAACAATGCAAGCTCCGAGATTTTTAAAAAAAATGTGTCATGCCCTGCAGTAGTAGATTGCTGTTCTTTCAACAAAGGATACCAAAAGTATAAAGCAAACTTAACAGAAGAAAAGTGGCAAATTGTTTAAAACTGTATGCTCTACCTGAATCATGAAAGAAACAATTGGGGTTCCATACCATTTTATTAAAATGACAGTTAAACAGTTGTGTGTTAGTTTAAACAATTATTTTTGTTATATAATGTGGACTATATATTTAAAAAAAAAACAAATAAATACAATTTTTGGGCCAGAAAACACAGAATATCTTTGGCCATCATGTTTTTCACACTATGACAAGATTAGATAGTATGCTTTGGAAAACATAATTAAATTAATCAAATTACTCCACTAAATACATGTAAAAAGTTTCACAAAAATTAAATCCAATCAAATGCAAAATTAAATTAAATGTAACCCCAGTTGTGGAACTAACTCTGCCTTTCTTATTTTTCCACAGAAACAAGTGAAATAAGTCTGTTTACTGGCTCATTGATAACACCAGGAGAAAATACCTCCTCTCATGTAGTTTGGTTTTTCTCCGTTAGGACAGTAAAGCTTTCCAAAAGAAACAACCCTGCTGTTTTATTCATGCCACAAGTACATTTGTTCAAAGGCCTAACAAGAGTGCAGAGAGTGATACAAATCTAAAAGAATAAATTGATAATTGAATGGTTCAGTAAGGTCTTGCTGTTCAGTGTTGCTAACAGCTATGCAAACCCGGACTGCGTGACACTAACAATTATTTGCATTCCTGCTTTCCCAATTGCTCTCTACAGCATTCTCTTCCCTCAAAGCCATGTAGTTTACGGAGTGTTAAAATGTTATTTTGAGTTTATTTACCAAATCTCTGTGAACAATAGCTCAAAAGTGAATCCCAGATACTGTAAACAATTCATCGGAACTCGCGTACGCTTTTTACAACCTGTTTTGATACATTTAACAAGCAATTCTGTTCATCATGTTTAAAATCAAGCCAATTGGGATAAAAGTGACTGACATGGGACTTGCAGCAAATGGAGAGAACAATATCTTAAAGGTGGAATGTGTGATAGCAAAATCAAAAGAACAGGGAAGCTGAAATGAACTGTCAAGGTATTTGAAGTTTAAGAAAGCTGGTTTAATAGCACAGAAAAGATATTGAAAGGTGGAGAAAAATGTACAGAGAACATGAAGTATATGTAACAAAGAAAAAAAGTAAGCTCAATATTGCACTGCTGAAAATACTGAAAGTTCCTCATAAGAGCAATGAAAGGAAAAAGATTTTTACATCTTATGTTCGATTATAAACAAATAATAATTCTGATAAAAGCCATACAGCAGTCCAGTGAAAGCTAAATTAGTCTGCAGAGGTTGGTAATTTCCACATTTATGAGTTAACGGGTAAAAAGTCCAGTGAAAACGGAAGGAAAAAAAACGCAATACATTTTTAATATGAAGAATATTATGGCCTCTCTCAAGGAGTGAGCCGTGCTAACAGACTGACACTTGTATGGAAGTAATAAGAGCTAAAGAACCTGTGTTTTTGCTATATCCTTCATTTTATCAAAGTAAAAACTCAATAGGACAGCAATGGTATTTCTACAGAATCTTCACAACTAGTTCCTAAATTACATAGAGATTCAATCTGCTTTTCTCATAGGTGTTAGACACAGTAGGGTCCTATTGATCAATTGTCCCTGGATACCTGAAATTTAAGAATACTGCACTGTGCTTCTATTGTGACTATGACCGAGTCCTGGAAAAAGTATAGGGGCAAGGAGACAGATTTAATACAGTTAAAAGGGACACTGAACACAATTTTTTTCTTTCATGATTTAGATAGAGCATGGAATTTTAATCAACTTTCTAATTTACTCCTATTATCAATTTTTCTTCGTTCTCTTGCTATCTTTATTTTAAAAGCAGGAATGTAAATCTTATCAGCCAGCCCATTTAAGGCTCAGCACCATGAATAGTGCTTGCTTATTGGAGGCTTACATTTACCCACCAATAAGCAAGCATAACCCAGGTTCTCAACTAAAAATGGGCCGGCTCCTATGCATCACTTTCCTGCTTTTTAAATAAAGATAGAAAAAGAACAAAGAAAAAAATTGATAATAGGAGTAAATTAGAAAGTTGCTTAAAATCGCATGCTTTATCTGAATCATGAAAGAAAAAATTTGGGTTTAGAGTCACTTTAAGGTGCTGGTATTGCTGATTTTTACAGATATATTATTATATAAACCCAGAAGCTTTCACGCCTCGTTCCTAGTTTTGAGAGTCCACTTTTCTATCACTATACATTTTCCCCATGGTGGCTATTTTTGTTAGTGAATGTGAGTGCCTATGCTAAAACAGCAAGGGTCCAACAATGACAGCTATAAGAGAATACATATATATAATAATCTCTACACTACAGCAAAATATATATATATATATATATATATATATATATATATATATATATATATATATAAATTGGTCTTAGTTGAATCAGAAGATGCCAACAATTCTATAAATAGAAAGCAACAGGATTTTAGATAAAAAACAGAATGAGTATAGTTATCCACTTTATAAATATTGTTAGCATAAAAATAGCTTATATATATATATATATATATATATACACACATACATATATATATATATATACACATATACATATATATATATATATATATATATATATATACATATACATATATATATATATATATATATATATATATATATATATATATATATATATATATATATATATATATATATATATATATATACACACACACACACACACACACACACAGCAGAATGAGTATAAATTGAGTATAAGTCATAATTATGACATCTTTTTATTGTCCTTTTATACCACTGCAATGTTTCTGTTTTCATTTAAAATACACATTGGTACAAATGCAATGTTTGGTTTTGTTTTTATTTATGCCCACATACTCCAAGTAGGCATTATTAAAAAAAAAAAAAAAAAAAAAAAACTACAATTCACTGGATTCAACGCAGAGAAAGAATGTATAGACGAGAACTACCCACTTATACCAATGCAATGTTTTTGAGGGTTTTTTTTTTTATTTTTTTATAATGCTCCAAATAAATAATTTTCAATATTATAAAAAAAAGATGCCCATGTCCAGTAAATAAAGGAATTTTTGGTGTCACTGGGCACTTACCTTTAAACATGAATCTTACAATCCCATATAATTGCTTTTGCTGGCTCTTTAGATCTTCACCCATTGCTCACACACCCCATGATACACTGCAGTGTGCTTGTAATTGCAGTTTCGCAGTTGTAACCAAAGGGAAATGGAATTAATAAGCTGGGAGAAAGAAAAAAAAAAGTCTCTAACCCAGAACCCTCAAACCTATTATATATTACGCTATCTCCTAAATTTCCACCATATCTATCATGATCTAATATAAATGTTGTTCTTTTATTGTTCACCTTATCACTGCATTTTTACGGACCAGATGCAATGCTTTATGGTTTTATGCTTCTACAATTATGACTTTTAAATTGTTTTTTTCTTATAGCCATACAAGCCCCCCCCCCCCTTCATTGCCTGGTCTCCAAATGATGGCCGACTCCTAAACATTCTTGCCAACTACCAAGTTTTATATACATTTCTCAAACCCTTACTATACAATATCCCTTTAACTGGAAGTCTATTCATAATTTTATATTTTACAATTGATCGTGATTTCAAAATAACATTTATGCTTACCTAATAAATTAATTTATTTCATGATGTTGAGAGTCCACAAGATTATTACAAATGGGATTACACTCCAGTCAACTAGGAGGTGCCAGAATCCCTCAGTTATCCATATGGCCAAGTAGAGGAATAAACAAAAAAAAAGGAAAGGACAAAGAAGAGCAAATGAAGTGCAAGAAAGAAATTAATCAATATACATTTTGTTTTCTTTCCTAAAATGATTATAGTCCACAAGATCAATTAATGTGGGATATTATGCCCAAGCAGTGACGTCTACAAAACCACCATGAAATAGGGGGTGGGCTAATAGCGTAAGGCAAAACATTTTCCCGCCAAAATCTTCTTTGAAGGAAAACACATCAAAATGCTAGAAAGAAAAAAAAAAGAAGACTAAACAGTCTGACTTTTAATCTTGTTTGGTCCAAAAAAAGTATCTAAAGACTTTACTTCAAACAGCCAAGAACTGTATTAGGTTAGTGACCCTTGTGTGGTCCAAAAAATAGGTAAAGAAGTCAGGAAGACTAAGTAACATCATAAGACTTTGAGAAGTCATTTGTTAGAGTGTTTATGAACTGGGCAGAAGGAAACCAGTTTCTGTGATCAATAGTATCCTTTGAAACCAAAATGTTACCCTGATGGAACTCAAAAAGTATTTAACCTACAAGACAGAGCAGAAGTTTAGACACCTTCCAAGCCAAGGACAAGGCTAACAGGATAAGGACCTTCCAAAGATATAAGCCATGCATGAGTTAAAAGGATACGTTTAAAGAAATGTGAAAACACCAGACTCAAGGAGGAGTACCTGGATAAATAACAGGCTGTTAATGAAACCTGCATTAGAATCACAAGAGATTTAGTTAACTTCCTGAAATACAAAATTGAATAGTCTTTAAGGTTATTGCGACAGGATTAGGACTCCAAGGAAGAGTAACTCAACAAAATGGCTGACAAGCCTCCAGCAAACCAAAAATCGAGGACTTAAGAAATCACATGCTATCCTCTCTCATCATCTCTCAACAAAATTTAGCAAAACCACGTGGTAGATGGGTCTGGTAACAAGCTGACCAGCTTAAAAAGGTTTTAAAACACCTTGTCAGACAAACCTATGTTTAGAAAAGAATCTGAGATCCTGATGAAAGAAGGCCCAAAAGAAGTAGGTTGTTCCCGAAAGTGAATCAACAATGGGTAAGATGAAAATTAAATTCGGTCCAAATTCCAGATTGTTGTCACACATGACCACCACGCAAGGCACACTTACAGCTAGCCGAATTGGAAGCAATACAATAGTGGGAGCTAGCTAAACATAATAGGTGAGCCAATAACAAGAGAAATGTATGTGCAGCCACCAATAAGCAGCTAGCTCAAAGTAGTATATTTCTGCTCCTAGGTATGAAGAAGAAAAAAAAATAGCGAAGAACACCATGGGAAAGAAGAAAAATTGATAATAGAAGTAAATTGGAAACCTTTTTAAAATTGTATGCTCTGAATCGCAAAATAAATTTTTTGGGAATTCATATCCCTTTAAAGTGCCCAAACTACTTTAATAAAATGTAGTGTGTTTGTTTACACATGTCACCAAGCTATGTAAATCACGTGTACATGTTCATACCAATAAGCTGGGGGGCTATGAAGGTGCCAAGGACTTTCCTGTTAGCACCTTTATATACTGTGATTACCTTAGCTGCAGATGACTGTTATAGACAGGCCCATTCACAGCACAGTACCAAAGATCGCACAAGGAGCAGTAATTATTGTGTGGACTGTCACCATTTAATGAAAAAAAAAAAGGTTTTTAAAGTAAACTAAATTATTATAAATTAGCATAGCCAACCGTCATAGTTTAGCCTAATATAAGGGTAAAGGGACATGAAATTCAAAATGTTTTCTTTGTGATGCACATAGAGCATACAATTTTAAATAACTTTCCAACTTACTTTTATTATCTAATTTGCTTAGTTCTCTTGGTATTATTGTTGAAAAGCATACCTAGGTAGGCTCAGGAGCTGTGAGCTAGCGGTTTACTGGTGGCTGCACATATGTCTCTTATCATTGGCTAGCTCCCTGCAGTGTATTGCTGCTCCTTTAACATAACATACCAAGAGAATGACACAGAATTGATAACAGAAGTCAAATTGGAAAGTTGTTTAAATATCCATTAACCCCTTCCCACCGTTCAGACGTTCCATGCTGTCCTAGCTGCGCTGGACTTTAGCGCCGTTAGGATGGCATGGAATGTCCTAGCCGTATGGCTATCCTGAAGCTGTAGCCGAATGCACAGTGGGAGGGCTGGAGGGCGTGCCTAGCATCATGGGCATTTAACCCTGACCCGATCCCATGATAAAAGTCATACGATCACATGAACGATCGCGTGATTTTAATTTTTTACTTTTAATTTTGTTCCGCTGTAGACAAATAAGTCCCGGCAGGCAGCCATTAAATAGAGTAGAATAGCAGAATCAACAAATGTATAATAAATACAAACAATTCAAAAGTGCTTAGCCTAAATTTCAAATGAGTAGATTTTTTTCTGGCAAATATAAAGTTACATTTTCATTCCTCTGCATCATGTAACAACCATCAGCCAATCACAAAATGCAAATACATATATACTGTGAATTATTGCACATGCTCAGTAGGAACTGGTGCCTCAGAAAGTTTACATATAAAGAGACACATTTTGATTATGGAAGTAACACAATTGTGTGCTCTCTTAATCATGAAAGTTTACATTTTGAACTGCATGCTCAAACTGTATCATGTCCCTTTAACGTGTTTATATTTTACCCCTCCAGCTCACTTTGCAATGGAAGTAAACCAATTTACTACAATGCTACAGCAGAGTATGTTATTTCAATAATTTTTGTGATGATATAGAATATTTTGCATGACTAAAACGGCTAGGTCTCTAAAAATTGGAATATAGAAAAATTAAATTGCACATTAGAAGCTGAAATACATTTAGCTGCAACTGTATAGCCTTTTGGATTTATTACGGAATGGTTGTACATCAGTCAGCAACGTACAAAGCTATTACTTGCATCTTAAAATATGGAGGAACTATGTAAAATTGTAATAAAGCAATTAGTTCTCCTTGTGTTTCACAAGAAATAACTATAGTTTATCAGTCATAACATTTTAGATTGTGCAATGGTTCACTGAAACTGGACAAAAGGTCTGGGACAACGGTGAGTAGATGAGCTTAAGATACCCCTGATAATGAACTGTTATGTAAATAATTTAATTTTAATTAATACACTATGACACTGAAAGTGCAAAAATAAAATGCATGAATGTTTTAACAGCATTTTATTGCGCTATTATACTTTTTAAAGCAACTGCCCAAATATTCTTACAGGAGACCTGTGCTATTGAACCGCTCTAAAAGGATAGAGCTATAAACTATATAGTTATCTCTATTAGGTATTTGTTAGCGCACCCTCACTAATAGGGACTGTTCTATACTTAGCTTATTGAATATACTTTTTAATATGGAGTGTTCTCCAACTAGAAATGATTTGTAGCGCTATAGATCTTTAGGGAGCTAATTATACTATTATCAATTTACATGTTTGAAGTGGGCTATTACTTGAATGTATTGACCTGTGAGTGTTGTTGATTGGAGGGACACTGAAACCAAATTTTTTCTTTTGTGATTCAGATAGAGCATGCAATTTTAAGCAACTTTCTAATTTACTCCTATTATCAATTTTTCTTCGTTCTCTTGCTATCTTTATTTTAAAAAGAAGGCATCTAAGCTTTTTTCGGTTCAGTACACTGGACAGCACTTTTTTTTATTGGTGGATGAATTTATCCACCAATCAGCAAGGACAACCCAGGTTGTTCACCAAAAATGTTCCGGCATCTAAACTTACATTCTTGCATTTCAAATAAAGATACCAAGAGAATGAAGAAAATGTGATAATAGGAGTAAATTAGAAAGCTGCTTAAAATTTCATGCTCTATCTGAATCACGAAAGAAAAAAAAAAATTGGGTTCAGTGTCCCTTTAAGATTAGGGATTGTAACACTTTATATACTTGCTATGATTTCACTTCTGGTTGGTCTGAGGAAGGGGAATGCTGGCCCCAAAACATCACTAATGTTTGTGTTATACCTACCTAGTACCATTAAATAAAAGTCATTTGGTTAAAGTCCAGAAAGTGCGTATTCCACACACTATAGTTTTACTTATATTGCACCCTGATGGCTGCCTATTACTTTTTGTGAGAGTGCTAAGGAAACAGGACAATATATAGCAACCCGACAGTGGCAATAGCACAACCTCACCAATCACCAGCTGTATTCTGCCCAGTAGCTGCAGTGCTTGTGGCTCTCAAGCATGACCCTTTTTCAGGGGTTAAATACAGAGTTCCATTCTATGTATGAGAAATAGTATGTCAAATATCAAAAATTATTTCACTTACTAACGAACTAGTCAAGTTATATAAAAATATTAAAAATAGTGTTGTACACACCTTTTATTTGGGTTTTCAGAATATAACTTCATATAAGCATTAGGTTTTCTTAAGAAATAAATTAAAAAAAAAAAAGAAAGATAGATAGATAGAGCTATATATATATATATATATATATATATATATATATATATATATATATATATATATATATATATATATATATATAATATTTTTTTATTTTTTTTTTAAAGGGTAACTACTGAATAAATGTTTGCATTTTTTCGGATCACTAAAACTAAACATCTGGCTGTGGTTATGATATGCCTGGAGGTGAGATATGCCCTCCACAATGAATTTTATAATGCTAAAGAATATAAAATAATTTGGGCAGATGCACAGCATATACAAAATACACTAATAAAAAGAATATTAACTTAATGCTTTAAGAAAGAAAAAAAAAAAGCTATTTAGGTTCACAATATTTTAAGATTTCATTTATTAAAAGGCACACTGTCCTAGAAACACATAGAAAGAACAGTCTTTCTAGTGAAAATCTATGTAAATAGTTTGGAGAGAACACTTTAAAAAGGGACGTTAAAAACTTTGAGATGGTAACATAAGATGCTAAATTGTATATTTTTTTTTGTTTTTAAACTCTACAATATACATTCATCATTTAGAAATGGAACTGCCGAGCACTGTTATATTACACACAGCCATTGGCTGCACACTCCAGTGACCTACTTATAACTACTGTCCCTAATTGGCCACAGCAGAGAAGGTAACCTAAGTTACAACATAGCAGCTCTTGTTGTTTTATAGACATTGAAACTTTACACTTATTTTGCAAATATTTAACAAACTAATGAAACTTTAAAAAATATGCATACATATTATTCTCAGACTAATCTTTTCTTTGAAGGAATCATTCTATGTAGCATTTATTTAGTGTTTAAAGTCCCGTTAACAGTGGAGTGACAAATAATATAGGAAGAACTACAACAAAAAATGGAGGGCACCACAATAGTGCATTATCTTCCAAAACAAAATAATAATGGAAACACAAAATTCAAGCTCCCATAAATGGTACTACTATCTGCCTGTTATAGCCAACCCGTTAGCGAAACCAGACATTCCAAACAGCTCCCATGTTAGAAATCTTAACTCGTATCAGTCAGAATTGGATTAAGCTTTTCATTTTCCCTGAATCTAGGTCACAGTCACTGACTTTAAATGAAAGTGAATTTGCAAATAAGAATTTCTGCTAAACTGAACCATCATTGGACCAGAAATGGATGCAAAAATGGCCAGACTCAAACCCATATTATCTGGCATTTTATCTTACACATTGGTAAACTGAGCTGATCATAATATTAAAAGGTAAAGTCATGGTCTATATTATAGGTCACATTTTTCTGGACACAAACACTTAAAAGCCTTAAAGCAACACAGACACTCAGATTAAATAAATGTGATAAAGCATTTGTCATCCTATGTTAACAGAGGGCTTGAAAAACTGAGCAGTTAGCCCCAAAATTTCTAACATATGACAAGAGAGTGAGAAAGATAAAGATAAAAGGATGTGTTTTTTTTGGGATTCATTTAGAGCATACAATTTTATCCACACTTTCCAGTTTACTTCTATTATCACATTTGCTTCATTCTCTTGGTATCCTTTGTTGAATAGAATATCTCGGTAGACTCAGGAGCATCTTGGGCAATGCACTACTGGGTGCTAGTTGCTAATTGGTGGTTGCATAAATATGCCTCTTGCTATTGGCTCATCACATGTTCAGCTAGCTCCCAGTAATGCATTGTTGATCCCTCAATAAAGGATACCAAAAGAATAAAGCAAAATTGATAAAAGAAGTAAATTGGAAAGTTGTCTAAAATGTCTAAGCTTTACATTTCTGCTTTCTAAATAAATAAATGTTTAGTGTATAAGAAGTTGTATTTTCCTCCCAACAATGAGCACATAGAAAAGTGACAATCCAATGTATGTTCTATATTTATTGCCATCATTTAT
The DNA here is from genome assembly GCF_027579735.1 of Bombina bombina. Classification (NCBI taxonomy): domain Eukaryota; kingdom Metazoa; phylum Chordata; class Amphibia; order Anura; family Bombinatoridae; genus Bombina; species Bombina bombina. Next base: position 921,722,721 of record NC_069501.1, read on the forward strand.
TTATAATAAAAAATAAATATCTGTTAAAAAAAAACTGTGTAATCAACAGTGCTGTGAATATTGAGTACATTTACAGTAAAAATTACAAGATAATTAGAAAAAAAAAGTATAAATAAGAGAGAAGGCCACACAGTTTGCCATCTGATTTAGAAAGTTATGTTTATAAATAGTGTTGTGACATAACTGGGAGTTACAACACATTTGTACTTTAAAGAGCTGGTGTTGGACCTCTATTTCACTACTGGAAGTTTGATTTACATGACATTACTCTGTAAAAGCGAAAGATTCCTAAATGACAGCAAACATATACTAAAGGCACCATTTTAGCAGACGTGTATACAGTTTTAGTTTCTAGCATGCTGCTAGATATTTATAACGAATACAAATAGCTACTTGTCCCTTTATTAAATAAATCAAGGAAAACATATTCGCATACAGTATATATTTATAAGCAACCACAACTTAACATTATTTGCTTTCACAACCAACTTTAGTCATGGAACTCTCTAACAGTAAGCAGCCTGCTTGTGTGCTGTCAATTTGCCTGTGTCTTTCGGTATATGATTGGTGTCACACGTGTCAATAAGCAAAAGTCCCCTACTATAAGTCAGTAAGCATGTTTGGCATTTATAAGTAAAACCAACACTTACCATCCCTCCTCCTGACTCAGGGACAAACTTGTCACATCTGCCATATCAGTATCGGACACTGCAAAACTTCCCAACAACTACAAAGGGAAGAGGTAACTATGCCAATTAATTGGGGTTCATTAATTAGCTAATGCACGGGTGCGAGGACACCTCATCTGGATGCGCGCGTCGCCTTTTAATGACAAAATAAAAAAACAAAAGATGACAGATACACGAGAACCAACACGCGTTAAGCAGAAATGAAAGCACTAACCAACCACTACAAAGAAGTGACGCATCGATGAGCGACAGGATGCGGTTCGTCTGAATCTACCTGAAGCCAAAGCCGCCATGTCTTGTAAGGGAAATAGATACTATATATATCTGCTGAACATCTGTTTAAAAAAATTAGCTCATTCTTAAACACCATTTATTTATTTTTTTTAAATGCACAAATATCTAATGACGTTAATATTTTATTACAGCTTGCATAGTTTCTGTATACTATGTATTTAACTGATTTAACCCCTTAATGACCACAGCACTTTTCCATTTTCTGTCCGTTTGGGACCAAGGCTATTTTTACATTTCTGCAGTGTTTGTGTTTAGCTGTAATTTTCCCCTTACTCATTTAATGTACCCACACATATTATATACCGTTTTTCTCGCCATTAAATGGACTTTCTAAAAATACCATTATTTTCTTCATATCTTATAATTTACTATAAAAAAATTATAAAATATGAGGAAAAAATGGAAAAAAACACACTTTTTCTAACTTTGACCCCCAAAATCTGTTATACATCTACAACGACCAAAAAAAACACCCATGCTAAATAGTTTCTAAATTTTGTCCTGAGTTTAGAAATACCCAATGTTTACATGTTCTTTGCTTTTTTTGCAATTTATGGGGCCATAAATACAAGTAGCACTTTGCTATTTCCAAACCACTTTTTTTCAGAATTAGCGCTAGTTATATTGGGACACTGATATCTTTCAGGAATCCCTGAATATCCATTGACATGTATATTTTTTTTTTAGAAGACATCCCAAGGTATTGATCTAGGCCCATTTTGGTATATTTCATGCCACCATTTCACCACCAAATGCGATCAAATAAAAAAAATTGTTCACTTTTTCACAATTTTTTTCACAAACTTTAGGTTTCTCACTGAAATTATTTACAAAAAACTTATGCAATTATAGCATACATGGTTGTAAATGCTTCTCTGGGATCCCCTTTGTTCATAAATAGCAGACATATATGGCTTTGGTTTTGCTTTTTACTAATTAGAAGGCTGCTAAATGCGACTGCGCACCACACGTGTATTATGCCCAGCAGTGAAGGGGTTAATTAGGGAGCATGTAGGGAGCTTCTAGGGTTAATTTTAGCTTCAGTGTAGTGTAGTAGTCAACCCCAACTATTGATCTAGGCCCATTTTGGTATATTTCATGCCACCATTTCACCGCCAAATGCAATCAAATTAAAAAAAACGCAAAATTTTTCACAATTTTAGGTTTCTCACTAAAATTATTTACAAACAGCATGTGCAATTATGGCACAAATGGTTGTAAATGGTTCTCTGGGATCCCCTTTGTTCAGAAATAACAGACATATATGACTTTGGCGTTGCTTTTTGGTAATTAGAAGGCCGCTAAGTGCTGCTGCGCATCACACGTGTACTATGGCTAGCAGTGAAGGGGTTAATTAGGTAGTTTGTAGGGAGCTTGCAGGGTTAATTTTAGCTTTAGTGTAGAGATCAGATTCCCACCTGACACATCAGACCCCCTGATCCCTCCCAAACAGCTCCCTTCCCTCCCCCACCCCACAATTGTCCCCGCCATCTTAAGTACTGGCAGAAAGTCTGCCAGTACTAAAATAAAAGTGTTTTTTTTTTAAAAATAAAATACATTTTTAGCATATTTACATATGCTACTTTCTAGGATCCCCCCTTAGCCCCCAACCTCCCTGATCCCCCCCAAAACAGCTCTCTAACCCCCCCCCTCTGCCTTATTGGGGGCAATCTTGGGTACTGGCAGCTGTCTGCCAGTACCCAGTTTGCAAGAAAAATGGTTTTTTTTTAATGATTATGTTATTTTTCTGTAGTGTAGCTTCCCCCCCCCCCCCACAGACCAATCCCCCACCCCCTGATTAAAGTATTTTATATATATAAAAAACTATTTTTTATTAACTTTATAACTTTTAATACAAACTTTTTTTCTGTAGTGTAGCGGTTCCCACCCGCTCCCTCCCCGTGCACGCGCCCGCCCCCGCCCTCCCGTGCACGCGCGCGCGTCCGTGCGCGCCTCCGATTACCCCCGCCCACGATCCCGCCTCCCAAACCGGCTCCCACCCACCAACGAATTTAGCCGGTGATGTCCGGTGCAGAGAGGGCCACAGAGTGGCTCTCTCTGCACCGGATTGCTAATAAAGGTTATTGCAGGATGCCTCAATATCGAGGCATCACTGCAATAACCGGAAAGCAACTGGATCAGGATCGCTTCCAGCTGCTTTCCAGACCAAGGACGTACGCCACACGTCCTCGGTCATTAAGTGTATTTTTTTTGAGGACGTGTGGCGTACGTCCTTTGTCGTTAAGGGGTTAAGCAAACTGGGTGTACCATCCGTGAGGGCTGGGTGTGATGACAGCACATTTTGTGCCACAGATTACATTAACTATAAGATTTAGTAGTACTGATAACAAATTTGAGCAGTCTGAAAAAATAAGTCATTATAAAAAGATGAGGGCATTATTGTACTTGCTACTGGTAGGGTTGCCAGCTGTCCGTCAAAGTGTTTAATAAGAGGCCGGGGCACATTAAAAACGGAAACCAATTATATTTAAACATTAAATACTTTAATTTTGCTTTAAATTAAAATCATACAAACGTTTATTTTGTACATAAAGAGTGCATCAATTGAAACAATGAGGTAGGGCCATCAACAATTAGAAATTAAATACAGTAGGACAATGTTGCAAAAGGTGGGCATGGTCTGGACCCCTGAAAAAAATGTCACCACAGATAATATTTAACTGATGATGAGCCACTGAAATGTCATCAAAAAACAATGTAATTTCTCCACACCTTATAACCTTCTGACATGAAACTATGGAGGCCTCGTGGAACTATCTCATCGCAGTGCTTGCCAATTATTGATGTCATCACAAATCAAAGTCCTTGTAGAATAATTAATGTGATGAGAGCAGGATGTGATGTCACTAGTATGTGGGCGGGGCTTAGGTCCGGTGTCTGTGTCGCAGTTAGTTTTAGTACAATCAACCGGACTAGATGTGTATTGTTATGCTCTGCAATAAAATAGAGTTGTACCATCATTGCTGTGTCCTGCATATGTCCTGCATCTCATGACATGGTGTCAGAAGTTCTGGACTGCGCTTCTGTTCCTGATCGATTGCAATGTCAAAGTTTACCCCACCTGAGCCTTTTGACTTTTCTCAGCCTGCAGCTTGGCCCACATGGCGTCAGCGGTTTCAGCGCTTCAGGATTGCATCCAAACTGAACAAGGAGAGTGGTGAAGTACAAGTTAATTCTCTTTTATACTCCATGGGGAAAGATGTAGAGCCAGTGTTCAATGCTTTTACTTTCCAAGAAGGGGAAGAAGTTAACTTTGATATAGTTATGGATAAACTCAGTGCCCACTTTGTGCCCAAAAGAAATGTGATTCATGAGAGAGCTTGTTTTCACAAACGTAATCAGCGTGTGGGAGAATCTGTGGAGTCATTTGTGCGCAGCCTGTATGAATTAGCTGAATTCTGTGAGTTTGGTGTTGCTAAAGAAGAGCAAATCAGAGAATAGTTATTGGAATTGCAGATGCTGAAGTCTCCCTGAAGCTGCAATTAGAGCCTGATTTAACGTTAGACGGGGCTATTAGGATGGCCCGCCAGAGTGAACTGGTGAAAAAGCAAAGTGCTGATCTGAGGTCTGAGAGTATTGTGGATGAAGTGCAACAGTCTAGGAAAATTACTAGTGAAAGGCACAGTGTGAGCGGTAGATCTAAAGTACTGGAAAGGCCTAGAAGTGGATGGGCGCAACATGGCCGATGCACACGGTGCTACCGGGCTCATGATCAGAGTGCTATATGCCCGGCCAGAGATAAAAGATGCAGAAAATGTAACAGAATAGGCCATTTTGAAGTGGTGTGTAAAACTGAATACATTAAGGAGATGCAGGTGGACAGTGACCAGGAGGGTCAGGAAGTGTCTTTTGTGGGGTCTGTTGTGGAACGGACAAGCTCAGAGGAAGATTGGAAAGTTACTTTTACTGTAATGGGAGCCAAAGTTGATTTTAAGATTGACACAGGAGCAGATATCACTGTAATGTCTTTTGCTGAATTTATGAAACTGCCTCGACAGCCCCAGCTGGCGAAGGTTACTACAAATGTCCATAGTCCTGGTGGCCGCATTGATTGTGTGGGGAAATTTCTTGCCAGCTGTGAGTACAAACAGAGGAAGTTCACCATGTGGGTGCATGTGTCCGAGGTCAGTGTGTTAACAGTTTATTGAGCAGAAAAGCAGCCTGTGACTTGGGCCTCGTGGCCAGAGTGAATGAGATCTCTGAAGATATGTTTGGCGAGTTGGGCCTACTGAACTGCAAACCTGTCCGTATAGCACTTAAAAGTGACGCAGTCCCATACAGTATTTCTACTCCTCGTAGAATTCCGTTCCCGCTCATGCCTCAAGTGGAGAAAGAGCTCATGCGCATGAAGTCTATGGGGGTTATTGAAGAGGTTGTTGAAGCAACTGATTGGTGTGCCCCCATTGTTCCAGTTGCGAAGAAAAACGGAAAGGTGCGCATCTGTGTGGACCTGAAAAGGTTGAATGAGGTAGTGAAGAGGGAGAGATTTGTGCTGCCGACATTGGAAGATATAGCCCCGAAGTTGGCTGGGGCGAAGTTCTTTTCCACATTAGACGCTTCTAGCGGCTTTTGGCAGATCCCCCTGGATCCAAAGTGCCGCAAACTGACTACCTTTATCACACCGGTAGGTCGGTTCTGCTTCTGCAGACTTCCCTTTGGGATATCCTCCGCTCCTGAAATCTTTCAAAGGGAAATGAGTTCTCTCCTGAGTGGCCACGTGGGCACAGCGGTCGTCATGGACGACATTCTAGTGTATGGGTCTACAGTGGAGGAGCATGATCAGCGTTTGAGTTGTGTGCTGCAGGCTATCAAAGAGTCTGGGCTGAAACTGAATAAAGAAAAATGTCATTTTAGGAAAACTGAATTATGCTACTTTGGGCATATCATCAACGGGGATGGCATCAAGCTGGACCCCGAGAAAATTCGGGCTATTGAACAGATGAAAAGCCCTTCTGATGTACATGAGCTGAAACAGATATTGGGCCTTGTAAATTACGTGGGCAAGTTTCTTCCAGATTTATCTATAGTTTTACACCCTATCACAGAGTTGCTTAAGAAAGATGTTGCCTGGGTCTGGGGACCCTCACAGGAAAAAGCGTTCCTGCATGCCAAGTCACTGCTGGGGTCTGCCCCAGTGCTGGGGTTCTACGACCCTTCAAAAAAGACTGTGGTTAGTGCTGATGCAAGCAGTTATGGGTTGGGGGCTGCACTCCTGCAGCTGAATGACAACAAACTACAGCCCATCGCCTACTGTTCCCGCACACTGACGGCTGAGGAGTCAAAATACGCTCAAATTGAGAAAGAGTGCCTGGCTGCAGTTTGGGCCTGTGAGCGCTTTCAGCGTTATCTAGTGGGTTTGGAGAAATTTAGTCTGGAAACTGACCACAAACTGCTAGTCCCTCTAATGAATTCTTATGACATTGACAAAACACCCTTGAGATGCCAGAGACTTTTAATGAGACTGCTCAGGTTCAATGTTCAGGCAGTGCATGTGCCGGGGAAACAACTGGTTGTGGCAGATACACTATCCAGGCTCCCGCTGGCTGCTGCTGAAGAATCCTCCACGGAATCGGATGTGAAAGTGTATGTTGATTCAGTTCTGGCCTCTAAGTCCATTTCTTCAAGGAAACTGGAAGAGATAAAGAAAGAGACATATTTGGACACAGATCTGCAAAAAGTTATAAGGTACATAAAAGATGGCTGGCCCGAGAGCCGGGCAGCCTGGATGTCTTTAAATGCTTACCAGCCAGAGAGGTCGCAGCTCACGGAGCTGGAGGGGTTGGTGCTGTTCCAAGACCACATTGTAATTCCTGTCAGCATGAGGAAGGAGATGTTAAACAGGATTCACGATGGCCACTTAGGCATTACAAAGTGCAGAGAAAGGGCAGCTACAGCTGTGTGGTGGCCGACATTGCAAATCACGTGTCTAAATGTGCCTTTTGCCGGGAACGCCGGCCTACTCAGAGAAGGGAGCCCTTAATGTCTACTCCGCTGCCTGCGGGGCCGTGGCAGAAAATAGCTGCTGATTTGTTTGAACTGCACGGAAAAAAGTTTCTTGTTGTGATCGACTACTATTCCAGGTATTTGGAAATTGCACCCCTGAATGATATCACAAGTCAGGCCGTTATCATTCGCCTGAAGAGCTTGTTCGCCCGCTGGGGCATTCCAATGGAGCTGGTGAGTGATAATGGTATGCAGTTCGCTTCTACAGAGTTCAGTGCTTTCAGCAGGGAATATGATTTTGTACATTCCACGTCAAGTCCACATTATCCGCAGGCCAACGGAATGGCTGAAAGGGCAGTTCAAACAACAAAATTCATTCTAAAGCAATCTGAGCCGTACCTAGCCCTCTTGTCATACAGGGCGACGCCCATTCAAGCCACCGGGTTTAGCCCGGCACAGCTGATGCTAGGACGCCAGATTCGCACCACTTTACCCTCAGTGGGTGTCTTCAAGCCGCCTGGCCCTGTTCCTCGGGACAAAGTCCTTAGGAGGGATGAAGAGGCCAAAAAGGGTTATCGTTTCTTCTACGACAGGAGACATTCTGTCAGGCCTTTACAGGAACTGAAAGCGGGCCAAAGTGTCAAAATTAAACTGGATGATGAGAAGAAATGGAAGACGCCTGCTACGGTAGTGGGCCGCTCTCCAGAACCAAGGTCTTACACAGTCCTTACAGAGGGAGGGACGGTTACACGCCGTAACCGAAGACATCTTAAGCCTGTACCTGAGAGTCTGGAACCGGATACCTCAGTACCACCGCCGGTGGGATCCCCTGTTCTAAGAGAGGTGCCTTCCCCTCAGCAAGATCACAGCGGGGATATATCTTTGCCTCCAGCAGACTCTTGTTCACCATCTTCTGTATCAGAGGACAGTTCATGCAAAGTTACATCAAGCGGAAGAGTGGTGAAACTTCCGGCCCGATACAGGGACTGACTTTAGCTAGAACAGTGACCGGAAGTATGGGCAGAATAATCCCATGGTCACTGTGGACTAGGGTAGTCTACCCCGATGTCCAAGTCAGGATGTAATTTATTTGTTCATATTTTCTAATCTATCTGTTTTTTCAAAAACAAAAATGTTGTTGTATACCCTGTTGGTGTACCTTGTTATTTATTATATGCAAATGTATGCTTTGCCTTTGAAAAAGGGGAAGATGTGATGAGAGCAGGATGTGATGTCACTAGTATGTGGGCGGGGCTTAGGTCCGGTGTCTGTGTCGCAGTTAGTTTTAGTACAATCAACCGGACTAGATGTGTATTGTTATGCTCTGCAATAAAATAGAGTTGTACCATCATTGCTGTGTCCTGCATATGTCCTGCATCTCATGACAATTAATACCTAGTATTTTAATTTATTTTCAACACTAAAAGTATCATGATACAATTATTCCATATTCTGCATAATGCATTTAATTTTTTTTCGCCGTTACTTTATATAGCAAATTATCAACTATCCCTGATAGTTTATTAATTTTCCGTTTCAGTACTATTTTAAAGTTCTCTGTTACAGTTACTCATTTTAATCCTCTGTCCCAACCATGGTTAGTTTAACTTCCTCCTGTGTCCCTGCATTTGTACCAAGCTCGTCTGTGCCCTAGAGAGTTTAAATTTAACCCAGCCATGTCCCAGGGTTGTTGCTTTACCTTTGTCCTGTCTGTGTCCCTGTCCCAGTATAAGTATATTTTCTGTGCCCAGCCTGCTGCTGACTGAGTGAATTCACACAGCAGCATGTGTAATACAGGGCAGCGCACGGGTCTTCTTGCTGTTGTGAGTGTGACGTCACGCGCGTGATCACGTGTTGTCCTACAGTCTCGCAGAGGAAACAACTGAGAGAGTAGTACCATGATGGATACAAGGGGTGCCGGTGGAACTTGACACAGTCTGGGCATGGATTACTGGGTAGGTTGGGTGGCCGGGTACAGCCGGATGCGGCCTGGAATCCGGCCAAGAACATAAAAAAAATCAAAACAACTTCTAAGAGCTATGTCCGTTTTTTTGGAACTAAAGTTCGTTTTTTTTTAATATTACCGGGCACTGTAACCTGAAGCTCGGAGGGGGGGCAGGGACATTTTTACAGGGGCACTGGCCCCTTTAGGCCCCCGTGTAGAACCGCCACTGTATATATATTTATATATATATATATATATATATATGCTTACCATAATTTTTAGAGGTGAAACTGGGACAACAACCTAGCGTGATGCCAGTGGGGGTGTGGTCAAGGGGGGCATGGTCAAGGGGCATGGTGATTGCCGACCAGAACTAATTTTCCAATTAGAAATAAATACATTCCAACTTGTTAAACATGCCTTTGATATGTTCAAAGAAAAAAACACAATGCATGTGCAAATGGGTAAACCTTTACGATACACAGGTCAAACAAACCGATCCCTTCAAGACATGAAAATGAGAACAGGGAGGGAAACTAAAATAATGTGACTTAACGGGCTGCAGCGCAAATACCCACAATGAAAACAGACAGTATATAATTTTTCACTTAATGAGTAAAGTGGACGTTTGTTTCACAATTAGGTACCTTAGAGTGTAGATCTTCAAAACTTTGAGCAACACCGTACAAGTTACTGAACTAGAGTGATAATTGTCGTCTGTATTTTATTTACCGTCTCCACCCCTCTTACTAAAAGTAGTAACGCATTTACAGATGCACGGGTACAATTAAAGGAGCTACTCAATCAACAGTTTGATGTACCATAGGTAACATGGGTAGTTAAGCGCGGGGAAAACAAACTACTCTGCAAGCTGCATGGTCAAGACTGGTGGGCAAGCGTAGACACCACAGTTACATTGCTAGTAACATTTGTAACCTCAGCAAGGTATCCTTACCAGCATGTCTTGCAGCAGAGCCGCATCAGAAGCAGACAGGAGACAGCATGGACACACACAGCCCAATAAAATTACATCAGTCACGTCACAGGCACCGATTGGCGCAGACTGCGTACAGTTAGAATGAACAAAAATGGCTTTTGCATTGCCGGTATTTTTCTCATTCCAGCACCGGCTAGGTGGCAACCCTACAACGGTGCAGAAAGAACAATTGGGTGGGAGACAGGGACAGCGCTTCCAAACAAGGACAATCAAGGTTAAACTGGGACGTCTGGTAAGCCTATATATATAATCTGTGCCTGGGGTGGTGTTAGCATGATTTAACCCTTTGTCTGACGGGGTTAGGGGAGGTTCTGTTCTGTGACATGTGTGTGTGTGTATATATATATATATATATATATATATATATATATATTAGGACTGGGCGATATGGGAAAAAATGAATATATATATTAGGACTGGGCGATATGGGAAAAAATGAATATCATGATTTTGGCCATAAAATATCACGATTGTGATTTTAATCACAATTTTTTTTACATAACTGTTAAACATACATTTGTCAATAAAAAAATGCATTCAACTGTACAGAATCGTAAAATACACTGACCTTTTTTTTTCTTTTTATTATTTTTATTAAGAGAAATGCATTAACATAAGGATCTACTACATAGTTAGTAGAGTAACACATATAACAAAGTAATGTGAAGATTAAAAGAAGATTAAATTAACTATATTACATATTTAAAAAAAAACCTAACCCTACTCAACTTATTTAAATCTACAATAAAAAATTACTAAATTACAAGAAAATTAACACTGTTACGGGGGGCGGAGCCATCATCCGGACTGAATGGTCGCATATTTGCTGAGCTCCTGCCAGTTAAGCTATAAAGATTATAATAAATAGGTTATTTACCACTTGTAAGCAGCTATTACATATGAGAGACCAAGAGACTACACCGGAGTGATCATACATAGCCGGATTAAAGAGGACACTTGCTGAGTATTGAAGATCGTGTACTTCATAGGAAGGGGCCCACTCCCTGACGGACCCGGCACAGCCTTTTTACACCCATAACTAACAGCCTTGCTAACTGTTACCATCGACATCAGCTAGACACCGGAGGGTCGGGGCTCCGCTCTGGGTCTGACTGCTTTTGTGTGGAGCGGTTTATACCTCTGGAAGCAGAAGGGCTGTACTGGAAACTTTTAACACTTCAGAGACTGGGGTAAGAGGCCGGAACACCGGTATACATAAATCCGCTCACTGCAACCTCTGGCTCCCACATGCCTGGCCGCAACTATCCTCACAGCCCACGGTAGTGGGTCATAGACCTCAGCAGTTCCCAGGACTCATCTACCAGACCTCGTGGGTTCCGAGGTGAAAGCATAGAACTGCGAACGGCGGCCATCTTGGTTCATCCAGGAGCATATTGCAGTGCCGGATCCATCACACCCCTGCGTTTGCTCACACAAACCATAGCTGATTATACACTATCCTCAAAATATATAACCCTCCTCCTCTTAACCCTGACATCCACCTAAAACTCCCCAAAATATCTAATTTAACATTGGGGGTATTTCACTTCAGCCTGGCATCGCGATACAGGTCTTAAAATCCACAGGGGACAAGAATACCTTGAAACAGGGTTCATAATATCTGTAAGACAATCATACAAAAATTAGCTCAACAAGGAACCTGTCCTATCGGGAGACTCAGGGTGTCTCAGAACCACTGGGATTACATATTTATATGAGAAGTGCAGCCTCTCCATTGCTTCAACTAGGGTTCATATATTCAGCATTTGCTTACATCATAACATTTTGTGAGTAACTCCATAGTCTGATCTCTCAAACCTTGGTTTATTGTTTTCTTTGATAGAGCCTCTCCCTTTCCATTTCCCACTGGGAGTATTCTAGTGGGTCATATAAAACATACCTTATCCCACATCATCATTAGATGACAATTTCCCTGGTGGTAGAGGTTCATAAACCAATATTACACTAAGGTTGCTCTAGAGGACCATGAGTGGCTAATTTAAAATTGACACCAGGGGGACTTTATTCTACTCCAACAATATTTTTGTATCATATGGAAAAGTTTCTACAGCATTTTACTTTCCTTCATGCTACACACTTAGCCCCAGCAATCCTGTTTCTATAATATGTCTCAATCTGCTAGGCATAAACCTAAACCCACACAACCACCTAAAAAAATGGTTGCAGACCATTTTAAAGATTATCCATCTTCAAAGGGTCAATTGACCAGAGAATCCAGTTTGTCACAAATCCTGAGTTACTCAGAAAGCAGCATGGACTCCCAATCGCCAACGGAGGATAGTGTATCCTCTACTATCGTTGAGGTCTTAACCAGACGAATGAATATATTTCAAGACACTCTGACCAAAGAGATTAAGGTGTGACAGACCCTTCTGTCAGGACTGAAGGAGTTAACTGTGTTTAGCTTTAAGAAGCTAATTTCTAAAGACAGGTTGCTGGCTACAGCCATAATTTAGTTAGTGATAAGAATTCCATTGTTTGATCACCCTCAGAGAGAAAACGCCTAAGTGATAAGAAGAGCCCAGAGTGTCTTGTGTTTAAAGTATTCAAGTAATGTAATTCTATTGTTTCATAAAAGGGTGTCTTCCCCTTTTTTATCTAATGTACAAGAGTCTTTCAACCCCCCCATCTGGGGTCAAAACCTGTATAAATACTAGACATTCAGCCTTTAATAAATATATTCTTTTTTAAACCTGAAATGTGGAGCTTGGTCTCATGTTTGCAGGGAAACTGATCGAGGTTGTGAAGTGCTGATTCTGTATGCAGGACATTGTTCCCTGGTACTAACCCTTGGTACACTGTTGGTACCGTAACATAAGGGATCTACTGCTGAATTACGCAGAGATATAGCTGCTCTGGGAGAGCGTACTGACACCCTCGAACGCAAGCATGAGGACTTAGCTGTCGACCACGCAAACCTATCCTATTCATAGAATCTTTCTATACAAATTTCAGATCTGTAACTGAAACTGGTAGATATGGAGGACAGATCTAGACAAAATAATTTATGATTTTGTGGAATATCAGAAGATATTGGTCCTCTGGAATTGGAAGCTTATGTTATGGAACTTTGCAACCATCTTCTACCCTCCTTGGATCCCCCGGGACTTATTCTAGATAGAGTGCATCGAGTGGCAAGACCAAGAAATGTATCTCAAGATAAACCTAGAGATGTACTGGCTAGGATCCACTTCTTCACCCACAAAGAACGCATACTGAGGGAGAAGGCTAATAAGCGACAACTTCTGTAAGGGTTACTGTGCCTTTAATTCGTTCTTTCTTCTGATTGGGTACTTCCCCTTTAAATAGTTAGAACAACTAAGCATCATTGCTTAGTTATTCTAATCCGTTCCTTTGAACACCTGAGTACCAAGCCTCATTCTCATACCTGCAAGGTGAAACTTTCATCGCTGCTCGAGTAAGCTGCACCATTCTCAGCTCTCCTTCCCAGGACAGGATTCCTTCCAGTCATCCTCCATCTAACAACTATAAGTATACTGACCTGGCAAGCTTTTACTAACTTTATTATTTCTTCAGCAAGTGTTTACCTGTTTTTTCGTAATTATTCTTCTTTTCTGCAATTGAACTACAGCTCCCAGAATTCCACCGGACTGAAACCGGAACTTCCTGTTTACACTACTCAGCATCTCAGCTCAGCACTAAACCGCATTGCTGACAGGCAAAAGGGAGAACTCTCTATGGGATAAGGTAGTAAATGTGACTAATCTCTGGAAGTACCATACTTAGCTGGGGAATAACATTCATATTCTTATTTTGCTATTTCGTAGTTTTAATAATCTTGTCTCTGCCTTCTAATTATAACAATTGTGGTTATCGAAGTTACCTCTGCAATATTGAACTCCTCAAAAGTTATCAATACTGCATTTCCTCTTGCCTCTCAATTCTGATGATTAGACCTTTTTCCTGCTACATAATAATTTTGCTGCACATTCTTATTTAACTCTTTATTAAACCATATAAAGTTTGGTTTTATTTCACAATCATTCTAGATAAATTCACTGCTGGATCAGATTGCCTTACAGTTATTGGGTATTCATTACCAGCAGTGAGACATACATATTATAATTCATCCTTAACTTGCTTTCGTTATATATTGCCTTACATAATATTACAAACAGTATCTGTAATTGTGTTCCTTTATTGGATAAACCTTACATAATAACTAAGCCAAAAAAAAAATGGAATTGGAACCAACAGATATTCCACAAATTGTGTATAACTTGTCTCAGAAAGTTGATCAACTTGCACAAGCAGTCCATGATGTGCAACTTGAGAATCAATCACTAAGGGCTATTATAAGAGATTCATTAAGCCTTAGACCCACACCTCAGGAGCATAACCCAGAACCCCAAGTTATGTTACCTGAACCTTTTTCTGGTAACCGTAAATTCTATAGACAGTTTAAAAATTCCTGTCAACTTTTGTTTCAACTAAAACCCAGAACATACCCAACTGAGAGGGTCAAGGTTCTGAGTATCATATTATTTATGAAAGGTGAACCCCGCTCATGGGCGGATAACCTGTGTGAGACAGAAGATCCACTACTGGGGTCACTAGAGGAATTCTTTGATGCACTTGATAACCTATATCAGGACAAAGATGTGCAATTAACTGCAGAATCCTCTATGAGGAATCTTAAACAGGGTAAAAGGCCAGTCAAGGACTATGTCGCTGACTTTAAGTTATACGCTTCTGACTCCCAATGGAGCCAAGTTGCACTGCGCAACCAATTCAGACTGGGTCTTGCTGATAGTCTCAAAGATGAGCTTGCCAGAGTCGAATTGCCTAAGACTCTTGAAGCATTAATGAGAACGGCCACACTGTTAGATCGCAGACTACGTGAAAGACGTGCTGAACGATTTAATTCAGATGTTCGTCCTAAAATGTTTTCAGGACAAAGCTCACGAGATATACCTACAACCTCAAAAGTGGCTGAACAACCTATGGAGATAGGTATAGCCCGAGGACCGCTCACACCGGAAGAAAGACTTAGACGTAGGATAAAATCCTTATGCATGTACTGTGCAAACCCTCAACATACCGTTCAAGACTGCCCTGTCCTTCAAAAGAACAAACGCAGTAAGTCTGTTTCTACTACTTCTACAATTCTGAATGTACTTAACTCAGCCTATTTCACTCTGTCACTCTCTCTACAGTGGGATCAAAGACATCTGACGATTGATGGGATTATAGATTCAGGAGCCTATGGCAACTTTATAGATTTACAAATTGTTAAATCCAATAAAATCCCCCTTATTCGCAAAACAAAACCTATCTTTGTCCGTGTGATTGATGGTTCACCCATAACTACAGGTCCTGTTACTCATCAAACTATACCTATTCACATGACCTCATTAGGTCATAGTGAACTCATTTCATTTGATGTTTTACCCTCTCCTAACTATCCTGTAGTATTAGGTATTAATTGGTTACAAACACATAATCCAGTAATACAATGGTCACCTGCACATATTAAGTTTAACTCACATTTCTGTAGCAATCATTGTTTAAATATTCAAAATTGTCTAAAAAGTGATTCAACGGATTCTCCGATTCCGCTGGAGTATTCAACATTCCAGGATGTTTTCAGCAAGACAGAAGCTGAAAACCTACCACCCCACAGACAGTATGACTGTCCCATCGATCTACAACCCGGAGCATCCATTCCATTTGGTCACCTTTATCCTCTCAGTCAGCCGGAACTTGAACATCTTAAGGCTTACCTTGAAGAAAACCTCAGGAAAGGGTTTATCAGACCATCAACTTCACCAGCAGGAGCTGGCATTTTCTTTGTGCGTAATAAAGATTCCACTATCAGACCCATTATCGACTATCGACAACTAAACAAAGTAACAATCAAAAATCGTTATCCCCTACCACTCATACCAGAGCTCATTGAGCGCCTGTCAGAAGCCACCATATACACCAAATTGGATTTGAGAGGAGCCTACAACCTCATCAGGATTAAAGAAGGACATGAGTGGCTAACGGCATTCAGGACCCGATACGGCTTATACGAATACCTCGTTATGCCGTTCGGGTTATGTAATGCCCCTGCCACCTTTCAGCACTTTATTAATGACATTTTCCACGATCTTCTGGATACTAGTGTTGTAATATACCTGGATGACATTTTAATCTATTCAAAGAATTATACTAACCACGTAGAACATGTGACAGAAGTACTCCGACGTTTAAGATTACATAAACTATATGCGAAACCCGAAAAATGTCTTTTCCATACTGACAAAGTAACTTTTCTGGGTTACAATTTATCCCCAACTGGCATAGAAATGCAACAAGAAAAGGTCGAGGCTGTGTCAAATTGGGAGATACCTAAGACAAGGAAGGACCTACAGAGGTTCTTAGGGTTCTCAAACTATTACAGAAAATTTATTAGAGATTTCTCTAAAGTTGCAAAACCACTGACAAAATTAACCAGTATATCTATTCCATTTCAATGGACTCCAGAAGCTGAGGTAGCTTTTACAACTTTGAAAAATCTTTTTACTACTGCACCCATTCTGAAATTTCCAAATCCTTCTTTCTATTATATCTTAGAAGTCGATTCCTCAGACTTCGCAATTGGGGCTGTCTTATCTCAACAAATGGATCTAAATAGTCCAATTCACCCCATCTCTTATTATTCCAAAGTTATGACTCCAGCAGAGAGGAATTATCCTATCGGAGACAAAGAACTTCTCGCTATAAAACAGGCTCTTGAATACTGGAGACATCTACTGGAAGGTACAAAACATCCTATCAAAATTTATACCAACCATAAAAATCTCCAATATTTACAGTCAAACAAAACTTTATCTGCAAGACAAGTTCGATGGAGCCTCTATTTTTCTAGATTCTCTTTCAACATTATTTACAGACCAGCAAATAAGAACGGTAAAGCAGATGCTCTCTCAAGGTTACCTCAAAAACCTGATCCCCAAGACCATCCTACTGAGATCATACCCAAACATCATTTCATTGGTCTCACTAACACCTTTATATCAGATCTAAAAAGGCATACCAGTCAAGAAACCGATCAAGATCATTCTACTTATCTAAACAAATCCGGAATTTATTATCACAAAGGTAGGATCTATGTACCCGTTTCATTAAGACAAACACTTCTACAAAACCACCACGATACTCCCCTCTCTGGACATCCAGGAATTCAACGCACCCTTGACTTACTTAAGAGGTCATTTTGGTGGCCAAAGATGAGAGAGAGTGTTCAACAACACATTCAAACTTGCATCATATGCAACACGTCCAAACCGGAGAGAAAACCTCCCTATGGATTACTCATGTCCCTTCCTATACCCACCAAACCATGGCAACATCTTTTAATGGACTTCATCGTTGATTTACCTCCATCAAAAAATCAAACTACAATTTTTGTGGTGGTTGACATTTTCACGAAAATGGCTCATTTCCTACCTTATCACAAATTGCCAACCTCGGCAGAAACATCACAGCTGTTTTTAGACAACATCGTAAAATTACACGGAATTCCTTCCATCCTCACAACAGATAGAGGCACGCAGTTTACCTCTAGGTTCTGGTCGAAATTATGTGATCTCACTCAAATAGATCATAGATTCTCTACATCATTCCATCCACAAACCAATGGTCAGGCAGAACGTGTGAATCAGTGGTTGGAACAATACATAAGATGTTTTTGTTCTTTCCATCAAAACAACTGGATTGACTTCATATCCACTGCTGAGTTTGCATATAATAATTCTGTAAATTCCTCAACAAAACTTACACCTTTTTTTGCTAATTATGGATACCATCCGACCTTTCTTCTGGATTCAAATGACGATTTCAATTTTCCTTTGGTGGATGAGTTACACAATTCACTCGTTGATAATTTCAACTTCATTCGTCAAAATATTGAGAACTCACAAGCTACACAAAAGAAGTTCTATGATTTACGCAGAAGACCCCCACCAAATTATTCTATTGGAGAAAAGGTTTGGTTGTCCACAAAAAACTTAAAATTACAACTACCCAGTAAAAAGTTGGCAAGTCTTTTCATCGGACCCTATCGCATAAAAGGAATAGTAAATCAGAACGCTGTCACTCTTGAACTTCCTAATACTCTCCGCATTCACCCAACAATACATGTGTCACTTTTGAAGCCTTACAAGGAGCAGAGAGTATCCAACATTCTACAACCTCCTCTTCCAATTCTCCTTGATCCGGATGAATTCGAAGTCCAGTCCATTCTGGACTCTAGGCTACGCCAGGGTGCCCTACAATATCTTATTCACTGGAAGAATTTCTCTTCTGATGAGGATTCTTGGGAACCTGCATCCAGTGTCAATGCTCCCAGGTTAATTTCCTCATTTCATCGCCGTCACCCCGACAGACCTCGTCCTACCGCTGTGGAACAGCGTCCTTGAGCAGGGGGTCCTGTAAGGGTTACTGTGCCTTTAATTCGTTCTTTCTTCTGATTGGGTACTTCCCCTTTAAATAGTTAGAACAACTAAGCATCATTGCTTAGTTATTCTAATCCGTTCCTTTGAACACCTGAGTACCAAGCCTCATTCTCATACCTGCAAGGTGAAACTTTCATCGCTGCTCGAGTAAGCTGCACCATTCTCAGCTCTCCTTCCCAGGACAGGATTCCTTCCAGTCATCCTCCATCTAACAACTATAAGTATACTGACCTGGCAAGCTTTTACTAACTTTATTATTTCTTCAGCAAGTGTTTACCTGTTTTTTCGTTATTATTATTCTTTTCTGCAATTGAACTACAGCTCCCAGAATTCCACCGGACTGAAACCGGAACTTCCTGTTTACACTACTCAGCATCTCAGCTCAGCACTAAACCGCATTGCTGACAGGCAAAAGGGAGAACTCTCTATGGGATAAGGTAGTAAATGTGACTAATCTCTGGAAGTACCATACTTAGCTGGGGAATAACATTCATATTCTTATTTTGCTATTTCGTAGTTTTAATAATCTTGTCTCTGCCTTCTAATTATAACAATTGTGGTTATCGAAGTTACCTCTGCAATATTGAACTCCTCAAAAGTTTTCAATACTGCATTTCCTCTTGCCTCTCAATTCTGATGATTAGACCTTTTTCCTGCTACATAATAATTTTGCTGCACATTCTTATTTAACTCTTTATTAAACCATATAAAGTTTGGTTTTATTTCACAATCATTCTAGATAAATTCACTGCTGGATCAGATTGCCTTACAGTTATTGGGTATTCATTACCAGCAGTGAGACATACATATTATAATTCATCCTTAACTTGCTTTCGTTATATATTGCCTTACATAATATTACAAACAGTATCTGTAATTGTGTTCCTTTATTGGATAAACCTTACAACTTCCAACCAAGTTTCAACAAATGGCCATCTATCCAGATATCTCCAGTTATACTCTCCAAAAACGACGGACATTTAAATCTCTCACTCAGGCCCTAAGAGCAGAAAATATTAGATATCGCTGGGGTTATTCCACCAAGTTAATAGTCTCAAGAAATGGGGACACTCACACTATTATCACCCCACAAGAGGGCTTCAGACTGTTTAAAGAATGGGGAATTGCCCCCCAGATAGAACTCTCGGCAAAGAATTCTTCAGCTTCTACACTCCAACCTGGAACCCCTGTGTGTGAACCCCTGCCTCAGAGATCATCTACTTGATCAGAAACCCTGACCAAATACATAATATCCTGTTGTAAGATATAGTAATATTGCAAGTAAAGTGTTGGACTGTTTGTGATATGTGCTCTGTGCTGAAGTGGGGGTGTTCCCGGCTCCTGGCCCGGAGGGTAGCTATTTGAATGGTCTGGAAAGATACCCTTACTATTATCCATGCTCCCTTGGGGCCTGGGGTCGGGGAGACCCTCAACATATTTAGTTAATGGGCTCTCCTTATAGAGGACAAAGGTAGCTATCATATATCAGTATACTGGTTATATGTCACTGACCTCTTACAGGCTTATATTTCCTATTTTTGGGAAACATATATATTAACACAGGAATCTGCTCAAATTTCTCTGTAATCTACCCAAGTACCAGGATTTAATATTTGCTAGGGTTCTCGACAATATACCCTATAGAGATGTAATTGATCATTTATAACACAGCACAAGATTCCCTGAATTTATATTTAATGAGCTCTAAAAAAAAAAAATTGGCACTTAGTATACTACCTGACACCTCCTTCCAACACTTATGATGCAAAATTATACTGCACAGTTCATTTCCCCCTCTAAAGTGTCGATCCTTTTATAAAGTTACCTATCTGTAACAATCCCCCCCCCCCATCACATAAATACTGTTTGTATTATCCCCTGATATGGGGACCGGAGAGGTCAGCTGCCTTCTTCCTAGGCAAACCTCTTCAATTAAACCACCACACCTACTGTAGGTAAAAAGCAGATTTCTACTATTTCAACTAACTCATATATATGTTTTATGGTTACATTTACACTGTGTACAGTTAAGTTTTCAGGCTTCTACTTTTCCTGACATAAAGCTTATATTGTTATTTGTACCTAACAAACTTTCTACTTTTATCCTAGTACAACCTGTTAGTAGAACAGAAAACTATGTTTAACTTGTATGAAATAGTGCTTGAGAGCGATCCAGATGGGGTAAGTGCTCTTTAATCCTTTCCCTTCCATCCCACCTATCCCTCAATACCTATCAATCATGGCAGAATCCCCTGACACTATAACTTTTGCATCCCTAAATGCAAAAGGACTCAACTCACCCACTAAGAGAAGTCTGTTAACTAATTCCATGAATTTCCTAAAAGCTCAAGTCCTTTTCCTACAAGAAACCCATTGGCTAGCCTCACAACATGATCCATACAGGTCTTCTGAATATCCTATCACATTTTTTTCATCCTTTACAGAGAAATCTAGGGGAGTTGCTATAGTAGTCCATAAGACTGTGAGCCTTGAACTTATCCATAAGGAGACAGATGACCAGGGTAGATATCTAATACTTATCTGTAAACTAAACGGCATGTTATTCACTCTGGTTAATATATATGCCCCTAACCAGTCCCAGCCTAAATTTCTGAGTGAAATATTGACTAGAGTGGAACCAATCAAAACAGGAACTCTGGTTTTGGGAAGTGATTGCAACATGATATGGGACCCATCGACTGACAAAAAGATTCAGACAGGTAAAGAAATGGACACTTATACCATAAACACGGCTTCCAAGTTTAGACACCTTATAACGCAATATAATTTGTATGACATTTGGCGGGCCCTCCATCCCAATGACAAAGATTATACATACTTCTCTAGACCACATAACACATATATTCTAGACTGGATTATCTATTCACTGATTCCTGGACACTTAACAAAGTTGTAGCTTCAAACATACGAACATGCTCATGGTCGGACCATGACATCCTACTGTTCACTCTTTCCACAGACATATCTAAAACATCTAGACCGGCTTTGAAGTTCCCTAAACAACTATTACACAGTCGAGAATTTAGGACATCCCTTCAGACGTCCATCACGGAGTTTATAGCTATTAATGAGACCCCCCACATGTCACAATAAATAATTTGGGCCTCGCTAAAAGCATTCATTCGTGGCATATGCATTAGGAAACAGGCCTCCAATCGAACCCAGAAGGGTTCGTCATTGGGGGTTCTGGTAGCATCTCTGAGAGCTAAAGAACTCCTTAATAAATCCTCACCTTCCCCACAATTAGCTGACGAGATCAAAACACTTAGAACCCAATTGACAGATAGAGAGTTGGAAAGAGTCAGGGAAACATATTCTCGCTTCAAGCAAATTATGTATTATCAGGGAAATAAGGCATCTGCATTATTGGCCCAAAAATTGCGTGGCAGAACTTCCGCAGCCAGAATCTTACTATTAAGGAAGGGCCAAAAGGTAGCAATCTCTCCTAAAGAAATAGGAGAAATGTTTGCAGAATACTATGCCGAATTATATCATCTCAAATCCTCAATGACACATACCGAAGCCTCGGTCCAATCCATTACCCTTTTTCTGAATAAACTAAACCTGCCTTCACTTTCGGACGCAGACAAATATACACTCAAAGCCCCATTCACGTTAGATGAACTCCTTTTAGCCATAAAACACACCCAAAATAATAAAGCTCCCGGCCCAGATGGCTTTCCATCCGACTTCTATAAGCTTTTTAAGAAAGATGTAAGTAACATTCTCCTAAAAGTCTTTACTGAGGCACGCGTAACGGGTATTTGGAGAAAATAATTCCTCCAAGCAAATATTTTACCTATCCCCAAGCCTGATAAGGATTTGTCCCAATGTAATAGCTACAGGCCGATTTAATTAATTAATGCGGACCCCAAACTATACGCAAAACTATGGGCAAACCGGCTTAAACTACTACTTCCGAAGATCATTCACCCTGATCAGTTAGGGTTCACATTCAGAACAGAAGGACCTGACAATACCTGGAGAGTCCTTAATGTCTTCTCAGAAGCCGCAAGACTTCGCTATCCCATGCTGGCCCTGTCGTTAGACGCAGAGAAAGCGTTTGACAGGGTCAGATGGGAATATTTGTGGCAGGTTCTGTCACAGTTTGGCTTTCCTTGTGCGGCCTGAAGACATCCAGCGCGGAGCGGGTCCATCCTGAAGAAATCTGACGAGGAGCTCCTCTTCAATACGGTCTCCACCGTAAACTGGATCTTGAATGCAAGTGACATCATCCAAGATGGCGTCCCTTGCATTTCTATTGGCTGAAAGATTCCAATCAGCCAATAGGATTTGAGCAGCTCTCATCCTATTGACTGTTCCAATCAGCCAATAGGATTGAGCTCTCATCCTAATGGCTGATTGGAACAGCCAATAGGATGAGATCTGCTCAAATCCTATTGGCTGATTGGAACAGCTAATAGGATTTTAGCAGCTCTATTCCTATTGGCTGATTGGAACCTTTCAGCCAATAGGAATGCAAGGGACGCCATCTTGGATGATGTCACTTGCATTCAAGATCCAGTTTACGGCAGAGATCGTATTGAAGAGGAGCTCCTCGACGGATGTCTTCAGGATGGACCCGCTCCGCGCCGGATGTCTTCAGGATGGACCCGCTCCTCGCCAGATGGATGAAGATAGAAGAGGCCGCATGGATGAAGACTTCACCGGCTGGATGAAGATGGAAGAGGCCGTCCGGATGAAGACTTCTTGACGGCTGGATGGATCCTTCAAGCGGAACTTCAAGAACTGTAAGTGGATCGTCAGGGGTTAGTGTTAGGTTTATTTAAGGGTTTTTTGGGTGAGTTTTATTTTTAGAGTAGGGTCTGGGCAGTAAAAGAGCTAAATGCCCTTTTAAGGGAAATGCCCATACAAATGCCCTTTTCTGGGCAGCGGGGAGCTTAGGTTTTTTAGATAGGGTTTTTATTTGGGGGGGTTGGTTGTGTGGGTGGTGGGTTTTACTGTTGGGGGTGTTTGTATTTTTTTTTACAGGTAAAAGAGCTGATTTCTTTGGGGCAATGCCCCTCAAAAGGCCCATTTAAGGGCCATTGGTAGTTTATTGTAGGCTAGGTTTTTTTTATTGGGGGGGGCTTTTTTATTTAGATAGGGCTATTAGATTAGGTGTAATTCTGTTTTATTTTTGGTAACCTAGTGTTTTTTATTTTTGGTAACTTAGTGTTTTTTATTTTTGGTAACTGTGACAAAACCAATCTCGCCACTGTACATTGGAGGGCCTGTTATGGAACATTCTTTGGGCTGGAGGTACATGGGCTTAAGGATACCCAGAGACTGCATGGAAATATGGAATTTTATATGCTGGACACCCCATGTACTTTCATACCTCTGTCTTATGTCTATGTCACCCTGTATCCATAAATACAGGATGGGTACAGGGTGTGAGTGCCCCTTGTGGGAGCAATTGTGACTCTATAAGCAAAGTGGGCATAAAAGACTTTATAGCTAATAAGAACTGTTCCTATATTCTGTAATAAGATGTATTCTATGTATGTTTAAGATCTGATTGTGTCTCAGGAGTCTGTCTGGGTAAACTGATTGTGTCATTGTGTGATTATGTTAACTAGACTGCCCAACATCAGATTGTCTGAGTAAACGTTCTTCCCTAGTTAATTAACTTAATATGTTAATCTGTTTTACCTGTGAATAGACAATTGTTTGATGCATTGTTCATATGTTTGCTTTACTGTTAAACCAATGCCCTTTGTAACCTGAAGCCAGGGTGTATAAATCTGTGTGCTGCCTTCAAATAAAGCATATATTCTGTTTAAACCTGAAAACTGGCTGGTTTGTGAATTGCTGATTCCCTATGCAGGACGTTGTTCCCTGGTATTAACCCTTGGTACACTGTTGGTACCGTAACATTGGTGGCAGCGGTGGGATGAACCTTATCGCCCAGAAGAGCAACTACACAAGCCAGTAACCTCAGGAAGAGGGGGATTATTACAATACTGACTAAGATGGAAAAGAGAAAAGTAAATTTTGCAGCTTTTAAAAACTTCCTGGAAACAGAAGGAGAGATTGATGGGTACCTTGCGGATTTTGAGAGGCAATGTGCACTACACAAGGTACCCGCAGAGGACTGGGTCACGATATTATCTGGAAAATTATCCGGCCGGGCCAGAGAGGCTTTTCGGGCCATTCCAGATGAGGAAGTCAGGGATTATAATACTGTAAAAGAGGCTCTGCTCTCCAGGTATGCGGTTACACCGGAGGCATACCGGAGACGGTTCAGAGACACTGTTAAATTAGCTGGAGATTCCTACCTTGAGTGGGCATGTAAGGTGCACCGCACAGCAGCTCACTGGATAGCGGGGTGCCAAGCCATATCTGGGGAAGAGGTGCTGCAGCTATTCCTGTTGGAACATTGCTTCGACAAATTACCCGCAGGAGTTCGAGAGTGGGTTCGGGACCGTAAACCCTCCACCCTGCAGGAAGCGGCTCGCTTGGCAGATGAGTATACGGATGCCCGCAAACTGGACATTGCTACCACTAAGCCCCCTGCTAGAGTGGAGTACAGACCCCCAGTCACCCCAGCAGCTGCCAGTTACCAAACCCCGGCGCACCGCTATACCACACGGCCTCCGGCCACGAACTACCCTCAGAGAGCCCTGTTCAATTCGCGGGGCTACTCACAACCTATTCGGTGCTTTAGATGTAAGCAACTAGGGCACAAAAGACCAGAGTGTCCCCTAAACGCAGCGAACCAAGCGCAGTCCTGGAGAAGACCCGCCGGCGGAATCCCACGTAATCCTCAGCCTGCGGCCCGCTACGTAGAGGCGCAAGAATGCTGGAGCATCCTACATGAGGCAGACCTTGTGCAAGCTGCCCACCGGAATAACCGGCAACTGGTTAAAGTGAATGGGAAGAAGGTCAGTGGTCTACGGGATACTGGTGCTACCATGACCTTGCTTCAAAAGAACTTGGTGTCTGAGAAACAGTACACTGGAGACACTGTGGCTGTGAGGGTAGCAGGGGGCGATGTGTTCAGCCTACCTGTTGCCAGGGTACATTTGGATTGGGGAGTGGGCGCTAGACCTGTGAATGTGGGGGTCAAGAAGGACTTACCTGCTGATGTTCTTCTTGGAAATGACTTGGCCCCCCTTGTTTCTGCCTACGCTCCTATGGGTCCCGCTGATGTTAACTCTGTGACTACCCGTGCCCAGATCCGTGCAGCAGAGACTGACCCACCTGCTGCTAAGCCCCAGGACGCTGAGCTCAGTAAATCTCTATCCGCTATTGATATGTGGAGGTCCCGTTACAATGCGCTGATGAAGGAGAAGAGGAGCGCAGAGGAAAAAGCACGTTTAGAACAGGAATCTCTGCTAGACAAGCTGCACCGACAAACTGCAGAAAACACCAGCTTGAGAGTGGAACATGAAACATTAAAGACAAACTTAGTGACACTGGAGGAGAAGCTGACGCTGGCTCATAGTGAGGTGCAGCAACTCAAGGGCACCCTATGTCAGTATGAAGGGATTGTGGATACCTATAAAGAGCAGGTACAGAAAACTCGTAAAGAAGCTGATGGGATTTTGAAGGACTGTTTGGCCCTGGTCTGGGCACTGAGGAATTTGAACCCTTGTTTGTATGGACAGGAATTCTCTCTCATAACGGGAATACAGATGGATTGTCCCAGCAAACTGACATGCCTACCAGGCGCTCTGGTGGTATATGCCACAGTATATACCCTGGACAGCCGAGCATGACAAACCAGAGGGAGAGGAGTTTGATGGTCCTGTCCCCCAGCAACACGGCTGTTTAGCCAAAGGGGAGACGATTGGTCTCCCCCTCCAGCAGCACAGCTATGTATCCGAAGGGGAGACAGTCGGTCTTCCCCTCCAGCAACCAGGCTCCCACCAGGCTACTTCCATGGTAGTGCTGGCACCCGGGCAGAGTACAGCTGGTCTCTGCCCACCTCGCAACCCACCAATTCAGCGTACCAGTCCCCCACACAGCTGTGGTGAGGCACCTGGACATGGACAAGTTTTCCCCGTACTCAGGTGTAGTAACCATTTATTGTGGGTGGGCTGTACTACTAATTGTGTTTTATGGGTGGGTTGCTGGACTAACCAGGGCACTGACCGGCAGGAGGTCAGATACCCTGTTAGTCTGTTTGGAAAAGGGGAGAGATGTGACAAAACCAATCTCGCCACTGTACATTGGAGGGCCTGTTATGGAACATTCTTTGGGCTGGAGGTACATGGGCTTAAGGATACCCAGAGACTGCATGGAAATATGGAATTTTATATGCTGGACACCCCATGTACTTTCATACCTCTGTCTTATGTCTATGTCACCCTGTATCCATAAATACAGGATGGGTACAGGGTGTGAGTGCCCCTTGTGGGAGCAATTGTGACTCTATAAGCAAAGTGGGCATAAAAGACTTTATAGCTAATAAGAACTGTTCCTATATTCTGTAATAAGATGTATTCTATGTATGTTTAAGATCTGATTGTGTCTCAGGAGTCTGTCTGGGTAAACTGATTGTGTCATTGTGTGATTATGTTAACTAGACTGCCCAACATCAGATTGTCTGAGTAAACGTTCTTCCCTAGTTAATTAACTTAATATGTTAATCTGTTTTACCTGTGAATAGACAATTGTTTGATGCATTGTTCATATGTTTGCTTTACTGTTAAACCAATGCCCTTTGTAACCTGAAGCCAGGGTGTATAAATCTGTGTGCTGCCTTCAAATAAAGCATATATTCTGTTTAAACCTGAAAACTGGCTGGTTTGTGAATTGCTGATTCCCTATGCAGGACGTTGTTCCCTGGTATTAACCCTTGGTACACTGTTGGTACCGTAACATTGGTGGCAGCGACGGAATGAACCTTATCGCCCAGAAGAGCAACTACACAAGCCAGTAACCTCAGGAAGAGGGGGATTATTACAATACTGACTAAGATGGAAAAGAGAAAAGTAAATTTTGCAGCTTTTAAAAACTTCCTGGAAACAGAAGGAGAGATTGATGGGTACCTTGCGGATTTTGAGAGGCAATGTGCACTACACAAGGTACCCGCAGAGGACTGGGTCACGATATTATCTGGAAAATTATCCGGCCGGGCCAGAGAGGCTTTTCGGGCCATTCCAGATGAGGAAGTCAGGGATTATAATACTGTAAAAGAGGCTCTGCTCTCCAGGTATGCGGTTACACCGGAGGCATACCGGAGACGGTTCAGAGACACTGTTAAATTAGCTGGAGATTCCTACCTTGAGTGGGCATGTAAGGTGCACCGCACAGCAGCTCACTGGATAGCGGGGTGCCAAGCCATATCTGGGGAAGAGGTGCTGCAGCTATTCCTGTTGGAACATTGCTTCGACAAATTACCCGCAGGAGTTCGAGAGTGGGTTCGGGACCGTAAACCCTCCACCCTGCAGGAAGCGGCTCGCTTGGCAGATGAGTATACGGATGCCCGCAAACTGGACATTGCTACCACTAAGCCCCCTGCTAGAGTGGAGTACAGACCCCCAGTCACCCCAGCAGCTGCCAGTTACCAAACCCCGGCGCACCGCTATACCACACGGCCTCCGGCCACGAACTACCCTCAGAGAGCCCTGTTCAATTCGCGGGGCTACTCACAACCTATTCGGTGCTTTAGATGTAAGCAACTAGGGCACAAAAGACCAGAGTGTCCCCTAAACGCAGCGAACCAAGCGCAGTCCTGGAGAAGACCCGCCGGCGGAATCCCACGTAATCCTCAGCCTGCGGCCCGCTACGTAGAGGCGCAAGAATGCTGGAGCATCCTACATGAGGCAGACCTTGTGCAAGCTGCCCACCGGAATAACCGGCAACTGGTTAAAGTGAATGGGAAGAAGGTCAGTGGTCTACGGGATACTGGTGCTACCATGACCTTGCTTCAAAAGAACTTGGTGTCTGAGAAACAGTACACTGGAGACACTGTGGCTGTGAGGGTAGCAGGGGGCGATGTGTTCAGCCTACCTGTTGCCAGGGTACATTTGGATTGGGGAGTGGGCGCTAGACCTGTGAATGTGGGGGTCAAGAAGGACTTACCTGCTGATGTTCTTCTTGGAAATGACTTGGCCCCCCTTGTTTCTGCCTACGCTCCTATGGGTCCCGCTGATGTTAACTCTGTGACTACCCGTGCCCAGATCCGTGCAGCAGAGACTGACCCACCTGCTGCTAAGCCCCAGGACGCTGAGCTCAGTAAATCTCTATCCGCTATTGATATGTGGAGGTCCCGTTACAATGCGCTGATGAAGGAGAAGAGGAGCGCAGAGGAAAAAGCACGTTTAGAACAGGAATCTCTGCTAGACAAGCTGCACCGACAAACTGCAGAAAACACCAGCTTGAGAGTGGAACATGAAACATTAAAGACAAACTTAGTGACACTGGAGGAGAAGCTGACGCTGGCTCATAGTGAGGTGCAGCAACTCAAGGGCACCCTATGTCAGTATGAAGGGATTGTGGATACCTATAAAGAGCAGGTACAGAAAACTCGTAAAGAAGCTGATGGGATTTTGAAGGACTGTTTGGCCCTGGTCTGGGCACTGAGGAATTTGAACCCTTGTTTGTATGGACAGGAATTCTCTCTCATAACGGGAATACAGATGGATTGTCCCAGCAAACTGACATGCCTACCAGGCGCTCTGGTGGTATATGCCACAGTATATACCCTGGACAGCCGAGCATGACAAACCAGAGGGAGAGGAGTTTGATGGTCCTGTCCCCCAGCAACACGGCTGTTTAGCCAAAGGGGAGACGATTGGTCTCCCCCTCCAGCAGCACAGCTATGTATCCGAAGGGGAGACAGTCGGTCTTCCCCTCCAGCAACCAGGCTCCCACCAGGCTACTTCCATGGTAGTGCTGGCACCCGGGCAGAGTACAGCTGGTCTCTGCCCACCTCGCAACCCACCAATTCAGCGTACCAGTCCCCCACACAGCTGTGGTGAGGCACCTGGACATGGACAAGTTTTCCCCGTACTCAGGTGTAGTAACCATTTATTGTGGGTGGGCTGTACTACTAATTGTGTTTTATGGGTGGGTTGCTGGACTAACCAGGGCACTGACCGGCAGGAGGTCAGATACCCTGTTAGTCTGTTTGGAAAAGGGGAGAGATGTGACAAAACCAATCTCGCCACTGTACATTGGAGGGCCTGTTATGGAACATTCTTTGGGCTGGAGGTACATGGGCTTAAGGATACCCAGAGACTGCATGGAAATATGGAATTTTATATGCTGGACACCCCATGTACTTTCATACCTCTGTCTTATGTCTATGTCACCCTGTATCCATAAATACAGGATGGGTACAGGGTGTGAGTGCCCCTTGTGGGAGCAATTGTGACTCTATAAGCAAAGTGGGCATAAAAGACTTTATAGCTAATAAGAACTGTTCCTATATTCTGTAATAAGATGTATTCTATGTATGTTTAAGATCTGATTGTGTCTCAGGAGTCTGTCTGGGTAAACTGATTGTGTCATTGTGTGATTATGTTAACTAGACTGCCCAACATCAGATTGTCTGAGTAAACGTTCTTCCCTAGTTAATTAACTTAATATGTTAATCTGTTTTACCTGTGAATAGACAATTGTTTGATGCATTGTTCATATGTTTGCTTTACTGTTAAACCAATGCCCTTTGTAACCTGAAGCCAGGGTGTATAAATCTGTGTGCTGCCTTCAAATAAAGCATATATTCTGTTTAAACCTGAAAACTGGCTGGTTTGTGAATTGCTGATTCCCTATGCAGGACGTTGTTCCCTGGTATTAACCCTTGGTACACTGTTGGTACCGTAACAGTAACTTAGTGTTTATTTTTTTGTAATTTAGTCATTTTTAATTATAGATTTAAATAATTTGAGTAAAGTTAGGTTTTTAAATATGTAATATAGTTAATTTAATTGGTAGTTTAATGTAATTTTAGTATAATAGTTAGGGTAGGTTAATTAATAGTTTAATATAGTTTAATTTAATTCTAAAGGTAAGTTTAAATTTATTATATCATAGGGATGTTGTAATTTTAATGTAAAGTTAGCGGGTTGTCAGGTTAAGGGGTTAAGGTTAATAGCTTAATTTAGTTTATGGCGTTGTGGGGGGCTAGTGGTTTAGGGGTTAATTGGTTTAGTAAGTGGTAGTGATGTGGGAGGCCAGGGGTTTAGGGGTTAATACTTTTATTTTGTTGCGGTGCGGTCTGGGAGCGGCGGAATAGGGGTTAATAACTTTATTTAGTTGCGGTGGGGTCCGGGAATGGCGGAATAGGGGTTAATAACTTTATTGAGTTGTTTTGGGGTCCATGAGCGGCAGAATAGGGGTTAATAACATTATGTAGGTTGCGGCGATGTCAGGGCGGCAGATTAGGGGTGTTTAGACTCAGGGCTTATGTTAGGGTGTTAGGTGTAAACTTTACTGGTTTTCTACCATTGAAATCAATGGGATATCTGGCGGCATCGAACATAAGCATTCGCTGGTTTCAGTCTCCCATTGATTCCTATGGCATCCGCGGCCTCCAGGGTGGCGGTTTGAAAACCAGGTACGCTGGGCCGGAATAGCCACGAGCATACCATTTAACTATTTGCTAAATTTGAAAAAGTGTCAAATAGTGCCGAATGTGTATTCGGAACATCTGTAATGACGTAAGCATCGATCTGTGTCGGATTGAGACCGGCAGATCGTATGTTACGTCACAGATGTCAACTTTTGCCGGTATGTAGGCTTTGATAACTAGGTCAGATCAAGCTCGCAACAATAACGCTGCAGACTTCCAGCGTATTTCAGGTTGACGGCTTGATAAATATCCCCCAATATATTTTATTTTTAATTAGACATCCCTGGGTATTAAGCTAGGCACATTTGGGTATATTTCATGCCACCTTTTCACCGCCAAATTCGATCATATAAAAAAAATTGTAAACCTTTTCACAAACTTTGGATTTCTTACTAAAATTATTTATATACCGCTTGTGCATTAATGACACAAATTATTGTAAACGCTTCACTGGGATCCCCTTTGTTCAGAAATAGCAGACATACATGACTTTGCCATTGCTTTTTGGTAATTAGAATGCCACTAATTGCAGCTGCGCACCACCATTCTATTATTCCCGACAGTGAAGGGGTTAATCAGATAGCTTGTTAGGTTAATTTTAGCTTTAGTATAGAAATTGCCCTCCCACCTGATGCCTCCCACCCCCTGATCCCTACCTGATTTCTCCCAAACAGCTCTCTTCCCTCCCTCACCCACTACTGTTCACCACCATCTGCCAATATTAAAGGGACACTGAACCCAATTTTTTTTCTTTCATGATTCTAATAGAGCATGGAATTTTAAGCAACTTTCTAATTTACTCCTATTATCAATTATTCTTCATTCTCTTGCTATCTTTATTTCAAAAGCAGGAATGTAAATCTTAGCAGCCAGCCAATTTTAGGTTCAGCACCATGGATAATG
Organism: Bombina bombina; assembly: GCF_027579735.1. Taxonomy (NCBI): domain Eukaryota; kingdom Metazoa; phylum Chordata; class Amphibia; order Anura; family Bombinatoridae; genus Bombina; species Bombina bombina. Next base: position 921,754,549 of record NC_069501.1, read on the forward strand.
CTTGCTTATTGGAGGCTGACATTTACCCACCAATAAGCAAGCATAACCCAGGTTATCAACCAAAAATGGGCCGGCTCCTATGCATCACATTCCTGCTTTTTAAATAAAGATAGCAAGAGAACGAAGAAAAATTGATAATAGGAGTAAATTAGAAAGTTGCTTAAAATTGCACGCTCTATCTGAATCATGAAAGAAAAAAAGTGGGTTTAGTGTCCCTTTAAGTTTTAAGGCAATTTTTTTTTTATTAGTTTTTCTTTTCTATTTTCTGCAGTGTAGGATCCCCCTTTACCCTACAAACTCCCTGATCTCTCTCAAACAGCTATGTAACCCTCCCCTCTAACTAGTGTCTGCCATTTTAGGTACTGGCAGCTGTCTGCCAGTACCTATAAATCACCTAAATATATATATATATATTTATTATTTTTATTCTGTAGTGTAGTGATCCCCCCTCCAGCAATTGTCCAAACTTTTTACAATCATATTTATCTGCTCTTAGAACATTTTCCTCCCTTATTTTTTACATGTAAACTCTTCTTTTCAAACAATTAATCTTACTCTTATTTGGTTAATCGTTTTGATGTATCTGACAGTTTAATGTCTTTAAACCTCACTGTGGGTTCTTACTTGGATACAATTGATATTTTTCTTGTACATCTAACCAATTCTATTTAAAATAAAATAGCATACCTCACAATATTTTCCAGAGGCTTTCCTGCACAGGGTGGTGACAGAGAGAACTAAAGGAAATGAAAAATCCATTCATCCTCTTGTCCTGGACAAGTGGAAAATGCCTGTCGGTGAGCTGGAAATTATGTTTGGAAGTATGCTTGTGTAGATTTTATCGGATTTTTTGTTTTTATATGATGATTTATTTTTATTTTTTTTTAAATACATTTTTATTTGAGGTATATTTTTCAAGGCATACAGCATCAAAAGAAAAATGATTGTGTCACAGTTAGTAAAATAACAGTTTTACAGTGTATACATATACCAGAATTAAAGGATGAAATACATCATATATATCCTGTGAACATCTTAGAAACAAGATGCCAATCGGTCAGAAAGCCTCCTAAATTCAATAGAGGGCCACTCTTGGACCCCACGAATTAAGGGTGAACTTAAAGCATTAGAAGGCTATTTTAAACATGGAAAGCCGCTTTTGGGTCTCCAACGGTAAACCTCAGTTTTATAATACTCTATATATAAACTCTTATAAGTTGTAACAAGAAAAGTCACAACAAAATTTTAGGTCACTCTTAGTATGTGTATATAAAGGGAAAAGAAACAGAACATAAATATTCATATTGAAACATATAGATTAATACACAACACAAAAATATATTGTAAGAACATGATCATGTAGAGTCATCTTTACCTGTATTTATTGCAATTTGGTAGTAGTAACATAGTAATATATCAAACTATCAAAGGAGCTTCCATATATAAATGCTAATCTCATTTGAAGAATACTATGGGCAGAAGAGGAGCAAACTAGGCATTACTGAATTGAGCACCCACATAGGATTGCATATGGATTAAAGGAAAATAACCTAACCACTAGTTTTTACTAGGGGGGTGTAATAGAGCTAGCTGGGTTTAGCGACTGCCAGGTCAGAGTTAACAATATGTGTCTGAATAGATGTCTCCCCATGTAATTAGGACACCTGAATTTATGGCAGTACACTATAAAGAATAAGAATGGCAATATGGAGGAGTCTAGAGAACAAAGAATCCAACATATAAGCTGGTACTAACTTCCCTCAATCTGATCTAGATCTCTGTTAATATAGGCCCTGGTCTAGCAAATGGTGTATATATAGTGTGGCAAGGAGTGTGGCCTTCTAAATAATAAACAGGGCAGCTAATATAGATTTGGCTCTGCACACGTTCCGCTGTCTCGGCCACTGGCAGTTCCGCACTAACTTCCAGAGTCAGCTAGGATGTATAAAATATTATGCATGAATAAGTCATAATGTCGCTATGGGCATATATAGAAGGGGTTTTATAGAGAGACAGAACATAAACAATGTTTGGTCCCATGTTCTCAATGTTATATGATTTTATTGAAGAGTTGCTTTTTCTGTAGCAGTTGCTGAGATATGCTCATTGGTGATTTACCAGCATTTACCAGTCTGGGGAGAAGAAAGAAAAGTTACTAGTGCACTCTATGTCAAAGATAGTTAAAAAAAACAGACTAATTATGGGTTTGACTTCTTTGTTTTGTGGGTTTTATGTCATTGTGTGAGCTTTTCATGAGCAACTGTATATACAAACATCAGCTAATATTTTTAGCAATTTGAAGAACTGCCCCACTAACTCATGTCTGTATCTTCATAAATAGTCTCTTGTTAAAAATATATTTTTCACTACTTTACATACATGTATTTATCATATGGAAAAAAATGTCAAAAATACCTTGAAATCATTTTAAAATTCTTTAGTTTGTTTCTTATATGACCTATTTAATCTATAATTACTATATATTTTGGATAAACATAGTAAGGATAATATATTCGTAATTATGAAGGGCACAATATATAAGAATTTAGGCAGTTTAAAATGCTCTACTAATAACTATTTTGAGTCACAATGGAAGTGAATCATACTTGCAACTGAAAGAAGTGGCCATGCTAAGCTGTACTGCCAGACTGATAAGCAAAAGTGTTAGGATAGCACAGAAATCATTAGCAGATAAATGTCAGTGGAAATGTCATAACACTCCAATTTACAGCATGTTCAAAAAGATAAAATAATGTGTTATATACATTAGAACAGATTGATTGAAGTAGAAAAGTAACAAAAAATAAATAAATTGATATAGCACGTGCAGAGAGAAAGAAAGTAGTAATAAAAGAGAATGGTATAAATCTGACATGGAAAAGTGGGGTTGAATAACAACTGGCAATGGACATAGTTCATTTGTTTTGAAAATGGTGAATTTACAGTCACCCAATCCATAAAGTATACTAATAGAAAGACTAGGAAGATAAGCAACATTTGTTTTAAATGAGTAATATTTTCAGTGGATTTAAAAATGAAAGAACTGAATTTTAATCCTCTGTTCCCTTTTATTTTGTACTAGTCAATTATGAAATATAGAAACATAAAATAACAACTAGGAAGCACATTAAGTCCATATTTCGTTTATTTAAGTGTAAGCTTAATTATTTATCATAAAACAATTGTTTGGGTGTTGTTTTTGTATTTAATATCATTTATGTATTATTATTATTATTATTGATAATAATAATATTGCTATTATTATTATTTTAAAAGAAAAAGAAAATATAAAGGGAAAGCACCCAAGTATCTTTTATCTCCTTTGACATTTTCATAAAAATAATTGTATTTATCCATATGTTTGACATTACAGTTTTCTTTCATTATTCCAATAAAGTATGCATTAAAAAAAATAAAAACTTAAACTTAATACAGAGCTCTGTTTGTAAAATAAAATATTTATATACATTGCAATACTTAAATACTGGTTATGTAAACTGTAAAGCCCTTTAGTGACCGTGAGTTCAATAATGTAGGTGCAAACACTTTGCAATGCACTGAATATGTTTGGTCTTAGCGTGCATGGAGGCACAACCCCCTTAAAAAACCTGGTCATGAAGGCGGGATCTTGTTTCAAAGTCTCCTAGGTAGATACATTGTTGCAATGGAACGGGTTATGCTTTGCAGTTTCAGTTATGTTAAAATCTAGTATAAGAAGATATTATAAGTCCTATCCATAGAAACCCGTAGTCACCGCCTTGTTTTCAAATCGTGCCAAAATGGAAAAAGTGCTTTACCAAACAATAGAAATCAATATTGTAAAAAAAACAATTCTTGTCAAAGTGACCATATATCAATCAAAAATGGTACACAACCTGCCCATCATGACAATAAAAGATGCATTCATATTAACATTGGAGCAGCTGGAAAGGGATAAAAATAGGTTCCTATGAAAGTTATGATTGCACAAAACCATTTTTAAATACATTTTTGAACACAACAGTAATGTTAGTGACAAACATGACAATGCGAAGTCAGCTCATCATGCCAAGATACCTATGTCATTTATATGGCTAAAGGGACACTGAACCACAATTTTTTCTTTTGTGATTCAGTTAGAGCATTCAATTTTAAGCAACTTTCTAATTTACTCCAATTATCAAATTGTCTTCATTCTCTTAGTATCTTTATTTGAAATGCAAGAATATAAGTTTAGATGCCAGCCCGTTTTTTGGTGAACAACCTGGGTTGTTCTTGCTGATTAGTGGATAAATTCACCCACCAATAAACAAATGCTGTCCAGGGTCTGAACCAAAAAATAGTTTAGATGTCTTCTTTTTCAAATAAAGATAGCAAGACAAAGAAGACACATTGATAATAGGAGTAAATTAGAAAGTTGCTTAAAATTGCATACTTTACCTGAATCACAAAATATTTTTTTTTGGTTCAGTGTCCCTTTAATCAGTGTTGAGGATGAATTCCGACTACAGTAGCTTAATGTCATACATGTAAATGAGTATTTACCTTGAACAGTGAACAAAGGGATTACTATAACCTTAAAGGGACATAAAATCCCCAATAATTATTTAATGAATTAGATAGAGCGTACAATTTTAATCAAACTTCAAATGTACTTCTATTACCAAATTTTCTAAGTATCTCATGTTGAAAAGCACGAAGATAAGCCCAGGAACATGCACATATCTGTAGTACTATTGTAATGCTTGTGGGATATTTCTGTCAGGATATCTGTGAGTATTATTAAATAATATATTTATGTAATTATATTTATCTAACAATTTCAAAAGAGTTAAACAGCAAAAGCAAAGTAGCGGATAGCGTGAAGTCAGGCTGCCAGGAGCCTGAATTACAAAGTCTGAGCAGTACTTACTCACACACAACTCCCAGAGACTAGAAAGCCATCCTCATATAAACAAGCCAGCAAGCAAGCAAGGTAAAGGTGAGTCGAGCGGCGTCGCAACAAACAGGGGAGGATTTAACTGTCACCTCTTACCCCGTAAGCGCCTGCAACTCTGTTGAACCGGTTCACATCCAAAGGAACAGAGGACGCCCAAACGATCACACCTGCATACACCGCTACCAAACGGTCAAGGGCTTGTTACGCTACCATACGCAGCAGAGGTACGTCATCAGTGAGGGAGGAGGAGTAGGTCCGCGATCCAATGCAGCCCCATAGAGGAATCCTTAGACGGTAGTGGGTAGGCAGACAGAAGAACAAAAAGTCGCCAAGGATGAAATGTATAAAAAGTAACTTTTATTTGAAAAATCCATAAAAACAGGAAACAATAGATCCCAGGGGGGGAACAGATAATACGAGAGGAGTTAGCAACAGGCTTATGCGTTTCAGCCAAGAAGGGCCGTAGTCATAGCCTAATAGTTACAAATCTGAACTCCCATTTTAAAAGGATTAAGATAATCTGATTGGCTAATACAGATACACCCCTCTCTTAGTTTAAAGAGACATACAATTGATAGCAATATAATAATCAAATGGCAACAATATTGGTAACATGGTTATAATTGAGCTACTTAAACTTTTAAATATTTGATTAATAAGATACAATAAATAACCAATGTAGAAACCAATACAAGGAGGTACAGGATAATGCATGATATTGTAAATCAATGAAATGTACAACTATACAAACACTATATGTATGAGTAATATAAGTGCATGCATGGATACAGCTGGTATATTTACAAATGTTTAAATATATAAAAACAGAGATGGAAATTGATATAAGAAAATTATGGAGATTATTCCCAGTAGTTAATCAGATCGTAGTCTGAATTTAAACTGCTGGGATATTGGGTATTGAGTTTAAAAACCCAAAACATCTCACGTTTATTAAGTAGCTTAAGTCTGTTTGTGCCAGATTTTTGCGAGGAAACTTTCTCAATTACACACCACTTGAACGTACTCAGATCACTATTATGTTTGGAAACAAAATGTTGTACAATACGGGATGTAGATTTACCTATGTGAATGGTGGAGAAATGTTCCCTTATTCTAGAGGACACGTCCCTAGTGGTGAGACCAATGTATTGCAGATGGCAAGCATCACAGGTTATTAGATAGATTACAAATGTGCTGGTGCAGTTGTGACAACCATATATCTGGTAGGTCTCTCCAGTGATCATCAAATTAAATGTATTAGTGATCTGTGCATGATCACATGGTTTGCACTTTCTGTGCCCACAACGAAACATGCCATGATGTAGTAACCAAGAACTTGTATGCCTAGGACTGACATGTGTAAGTTTAGTAGGTGATACAATGTTACCAATAGTCTTACATTTACGATAAGAGCATCTGAGGCCCTGTTTAACAGTGTTTTGCAATTTGTCATCAGCAGAAAGTAAAGAAAAATGTTTTTTAACAATTTTGCAGATCTCACCATACTGGGCGCTGTATTCAGTTACAAAGGTGACACCCTTGTGACAGTTTCTTTTGTTAGATGAATTATCTCTCAACAGTAAATTCCTATCAAGTCTGTCAACTTCATCTCTAGCCCTATTGATAACCTTAGGTGAATAACCCCTGTCCAGAAGTCTAGTGCTAAGATCATTTGCTTCTTGTACATATTCATGATGTCTAGAACAATTTCGCCTCAGTCTGACGAACTGGCCTTTCGCCACTGCATGAGAAACATGTGGAGGATGACAGCTAGAGGCCTCAAGGAGAGTATTACCAGAAATTGGCTTGCGGTAAACCCTTGAGTGTATAGATCCATTAGGATCAGCAGTCAATTTAATATCCAAAAAATGGATCTCTTTCTCATTAAACTCAAAGGTGAACCGCAAACCAATCTGGTTACTGTTGACAAAAGCAACAAATGCCTGGGCCTGTTCAAAGGGGCCATCCCAGATGATCAAAAGATCATCTATTTAGCGTTGGTAAATCAGTATGTGAGATCTGTATGGATTATTATCTCCAAAGATGTGGGACCGCTCCCACCAACCTAAAAACAGGTTGGCATAGGAGGGGGCAAATTTAGCCCCCATAGCGTTCCCACATCTCTGGAGATAAAACACGTCTTCAAACGAAAAGAAATTATGGGTTAACAAAAATGAGGTAACCCTGATGATATACTTCTGAAATGAATCATTGTACTCTGTGTGGTATTTCAAGAAAAATTCAATGGCTTTAAGACCAGCCTCCTGGGGAATGGACGTATACAACCGTGGATGTTGTGGCGTTGTATACGTCCATTCCCCAAGCCATTTAATTTTTCTTGAAATACCACACAGAGTACAGTGATTCATTTCAGAAGTATGTCATCAGGGTTACCTCATTTTTGTTAACCCATAATTTCTTTTCGTTTGAAGACGTGTTTTATCTCCAGAGATGTGGGACCGCTATGGGGGCTAAATTTGCCCCCTCCTATGTCAACCTGTTTTTAGGTTGGTGGGAGCGGTCCCACATCTTTGGAGATAATATTCCATACAGATCTCACATACTGATTTACTAACGCTATATAGATGATCTTTTGATAGTCTGGGATGGCCCCTTTGAACAGGCCCAGGCATTTGTTGCTTTTCTCAACAGTAACCAGATTGGTTTGCGGTTCACCTTTGAGTTTAATGAGAAAGAGATCCATATTTTGGATATTAAATTGACTGCTGATCCTAATGGATCTATACATTTAAGGGTTTACCGCAAGCCAATTTCTGGTAATACTCTCCTTGAGGCCTCTAGCTGTCATCCTCCGCATGTTTCTCATGGGGTGGCGAAAGGCCAGTTCGTCAGATTGAGGCGAAATTGTTCTAGACATCATGAATATGTACAAGAAGCAAATGATGTTAGCACTAGACTTCTGGACAGGGGTTATTCACCTAAGGTTATCAATAGGGCTAGAGATGAAGTTGACAGACTTGATAGGAATTTACTGTTGAGAGATAATTCATCTAACAAAAGAAACTGTCACAAGGATGTCACCTTTGTAACTGAATACAGCGCCCAGTATGGTGAGATCTGTAAGTAAAGAAAACATTTTTCTTTACTTTCTGCTGATGACAAATTGCAAAACACTGTTAAACAGGGCCTCAGATGTTCTTATCGTAAATGTAAGACTAGTGGTAACATTGTATCACCTACTAAACTTACAAATGTCAGTCCTAGGCATGCAAGTTCTTGGTTACTACATCATGGCATGTTTCGTTGTGGGCACAGAAAGTGCAAATCATGTGATCATGCACAAATCACTAATACATTTAATTTGATGGTCACTGGAGAGACCTACCAGATATATGGTTGTCACAACTGCACCAGCACATTTGTAATCTATCTAATAACCTATGATGCTTGCCATCTGCAATACATTGGTCTCACCATTAGGGACGTGTCCTCTAGAATAAGGGAACATTTCTCCACCATTCACATAGGTAAATCTACATCCCGTATTGTACAACATTTTGTTTCCAAACATAATAGTGATCTGAGTACGTTCAAGTGGTGTGTAATTGAGAAAGTTTCCTCGCAAAAATCTGGCACAAACAGATTTAAGCTACTTAATAAACGTGAGATGTTTTGGGTTTTTAAACTCAATACCCAATATCCCAGCGGTTTAAATTCAGACTGCGATCTGATTAACTACTGGGAATAATCTCCATAATTTTCTTATATCCATTTCCACCTCTGTTTTTATATATTTATACATTTGTAAATATACCAGCTGTATCCATGCATGCACTTATATTACTCATACATATAGTGTTTGTATAGTTGTACATTTCATTGATTTACAATATCATGCATTATCCTGTACCTCCTTGTATTGGTTTCTACATTGGTTATTTATTGTATCTTATTAATCAAATATTTAAAAGTTTAAGTAGCTCAATTATAACCATGTTATCAATATTGTTGCCATTTGATTATTATATTGCTATAAATTGTATGTCTCTTTAAACTAAGAGAGGGGTGTATCTGTATTAGCCAATCAGATTATCTTAATCCTTTTAAAATGGGAGTTCAGATTTGTAACTATTAGGCTATGACTACGGCCCTTCTTGGACGAAACACGTAAGCCTGTTGCTTACTCCTCTCGTATTATCTGTTCCCCCCCATGGGATCTATTGTTTCCTGTTTTTATGGATTTTTCAAATAAAAGTTACTTTTTATACATTGCATCCTTGGCGACTTTTTGTACTAATATATTTATCTATACATAGATTTATGATAAGACCAAGAACTCATTTTTATTTGTGAAACTGTTTGTAAAACAACCCCCTCTCGTTCTGAAGCACAGATTTCAAGAACAAAGGAATTGCTTTCAAAAGTTTCCTGCCTAAGGTGTGAAGTTAAAGTTCCTATCAGATCACTAGCCAGAATGTCCCAATTATCCATTTCAAAGGAGGCCTGTGTAAATAATGTTTTTCCAATTAAAAAAAAGTCGCTCCGTCTATAGGAATAAGGGAATACACAAACATTCTCAAAATATATGGCTCATACCATCTAGGTATTAATTAGCAGAGTTTCCTATAAGCAGCTCCCAGACGAGCTGACATTTCAAGTAAGAAATAGCAGGAAAAACAGAGAGACATGTTTAACCCTATGAGTGCTGAAAACATATAAGAATTTAAATCTTGATTTTAAAAAGAGAAGTTAGAAATTCATCTATATGAACTGTATAATTCTCAAAGATTTAATTGATACCCAGACTGTATAAATATCTATATATGGATCTGGGGAAATGCCATTCAGATTTGTAATAGATTAAATAACAAATTTTAAAATATATAAGATAATTTTGTTTTTCTATCTTCCAGATGGGGCTAATAGATGCTGATACAGGATTGCCTGCATGGGGTGACCTAAGTCATATCATATGGTTATGCACTAAATGTTTGTGTAACTTTAAATACATCTCTTAAAATATTATAAGATGAATGTATAGGAAGTCTATAAAAATATTTTCTATTTTAACATAGAATTGATAAAATACTAGTGTTTGATCTCAAATTGTACATTTTCAATTGTAGTAAATGGGATATCTATGCTGACCAGAGAAGTTTATTAATACAAGAAATTAAAGTATATTTAATGAACAATCTGAGATGAGATATTTGGACTGTTAGCAATGTTGATGGTGAGACTGCATTCTTGGTTGTCTGCTGCCCCCTAGGGGATTAAAATGGTATGACAGCCAAATGGATTGACTACTAGATTACATGCAAATCCAAATGAACCAATGAGAGGGGACAAGCTCAGAGGGCCAATGGAAAGACAGCTCCCTTAAGGGCCTATCAAAAATTATCACAGATGATTAGAATAAGAAAAAGGTATAAAGATATAACCTCATGCAAGGAGAGAGAAAAAAGAAAGTATTTTGTCTGCTAACTGACTGAAAACTTTGCTGCCATTTTTGGGACACAGTCACTGTTCTATATTTTAAATATTTTAAACAAAGGTATTCTAAGACTATAGTCAGATTGCAGCTATATAGATATATTTTAGGATTTACCTTATTGTAGATAAATAAGAATTTATTTCAGCTTAGATACATTGGCTGTTTGTATTAGTAATATATATAACTTCTGGTGTTTTAATTAGAGTTATATAGAATCATTTGTGGGCTAAGTAGCTTAATTATACTTGTCTGGAAGTTAACAATCCATACCTTGGTATCTCATTGTGGTATTTTAATTCAACTCTGATTTGGGAGATTATTGTGAATAAGGTAATTTGTAAAGGTATATTTTTATGATCTTTGTATAGAATATTGTAACAGTTTAAGCTTGTATAGTTTGATTCATAATATGGTTTCTATAAATATATTTTAATGTGTCTATAACTTTAACTTATCGTAAAAAAATTAGGAATACATTTTAATTGTTTCGTAGATGCATTTTAATTGGGGGTTAATTTAAAGAATAATTATCAAATACATTGTTTTATAACCCTAGTACATACTGACATATTATCTGGAGGCACCACAGTAGACAATTTTAAATTTATCACATTGATATAATATATTTGTAGTAAATAGAAATTACTAAAAAAAAAAGAGAACATTTTTTTTTGAAAAATTAATCTAAAAAACATATTAATTAATTTTTTGCGATTAAATATTTAAAAACTAATATTAATATCTTAAAATATTGTTAAAGTTATTTTTAGAAAAATTGCTTAATTTTTTTATTTTTTTTTATTCATATTTCAAAATTAATATTAATATTTTTGAATATATATATATATATATATACAACCAGAAGCAGGGAACCAGCACACTCTTTTTATATCCAGCTGCCGGGGTGCACTTGCAAGCAAACAAATATCCACAAAATAAAGCAGGCACTCTCCGTTTAACTTTGTCGTTTAATGGTTAAACGACAAAGTTAAACGGAGAGTGCCTGCTTTATTTTGTGGATATATATATATATATATATATATATATATATATATATATATATTTATTATTGGTCAAAATTGTATTAGCATTTTAATTTAACCAAATACTAAGCTAATATAATAATGTCTGTTACTAGGAGTGAATCAATTGAATCTATACATAGTGTTGAATATGTTCCCCAAAATCTCCTGTTAGTCAGGCATAAACGCTTAAAACAGAAGCCATTACTTAACTTAAAAATAGATTAAGTATTAAGGCAGAATTAGGCGCTTACATAAAGATGCTGAAAAATAAGGCCAAAAATTTTGCAAATAATATATGGTGTGGCGAAAGCAAAATATTTCAAGGGCTGTTAAAATTGGGCCAACCTCAAAAGCGGGGGAAACGTGATGAAATCATTTTTTACTACTCTATGTGAACGATGAAATGTACAATAAAATTGAAGTACAGAATTCACAATTGGAGCAACTGAGGGGTGAAAATGATTCATTAAGGTTAGATGAGGAAGAGGCAGAAAGAGTCCAGGATAAAATTGATGAGTTTGCCCAAAACATGGCCACCTTACAAAAATATAACCAAAGTTTAGTAGCTCAGATAGAAGATTTGCATAAGGAACTCGCACAAAGACAAAGATTGTTAAGTGGTTTAAAAAGGCTGTATCATTATAATGAAAACCCCTCTATTAGCAATGAGGATAATGCAGACAATTCTAACTCCCTTAAGGAATACATCAGAAATGAACTGCAGACATTTAAGGAAGAATTTAAACAATGGACCTCTATTGGGTCTTAAATACATTTCCCAAATAGACAGTCACCTCATGTTATAAATTCAGGGAACTGCTATACCTCAGATGAGGAGGGGAAGGGGCATCTCTAGTAGTGAGGCAGAGGGCAGAGCTAGCTACCCAAATAGCCCACGTAGTACTAATGTACGTAGGGGGTCTCCCGATAGTAAATATAGGGCAGATAGGGGGCACTCCAGCCCCAAAAATAAGGTCCCTAGGAAAGCCCAAGATACGTCTAATAAGGTATATGACACCCCTAAAATAATTACTTTCTTAAAGATGCAGTACCTAAATGTTCTAAAAACGGAACCACTTCTGTAATTGACCACTTAGAGGTCTTTGAAAATGCTTTATCTATAATGAATGTTTCTAGTGAGCAGTCAAAAATGGAATTTCAGCCCTGGGTATTTGAGGGTAAATATCACAAATTCTTTGCTTCACTAAAGGATATGAATATTCATTCCTGGAGTGAAATGCAAATTCAGTGCAAAGAAGAATTTGGGAATATTGCACCAAAACCGCCTCTGAAAATAACTGTATATGGTTTAAAATGTGGTGCGAATCAAAGCCCTATAGAATTCCTTTCTGTACTGAAAAGTGCGTCGAGTATGGCCGAAGACTACCCCATATTTGAAAGCTCAGAATTTGTAAATTTATTTTTCGAAGCATTGCCCGCGCACATCAAAATTAATTTAGCTAGAGATTTTGATGAGCACTGCTCACTGGACTGGCTGATCAAAGAGAGTACAAAGGTATGCTCTATTCAGCAGTCCGGTAAACAGGGGGTTAAAAGGGAACCAAAACCCAGTCCCAAAATTGTGGCAGAAACCAGGGTGTCACCTAGCCCCCTTAATTTGGAGTCTAAGAAGAAAACATACGCGGAAGTAGCCCAAGAAAACAGGCCTTCCCCACAAAGTTTTAATTCTGCCCCTCCCCCATCACAGGCCGAGGTGCAGAGAGAATATACTCAAAATGGGGGGCATACCCAGGTAAATAATTAACCCCAAAGAGATGAAAACCCACAAGGTTATCGGTATCCCCATAAAAGTAAGTACCAGACACCCCAAGTAAATAGTGCTCCCCAAGACATTAACGCTGAACAAGTTGAACCCCAAAGACAACCAGGTCAAAATAGGAACAATAGCTATGATTCTGAGGGATCCCAAGGATCCAGGAATCATGGACAATTTAGCTGTGATGATGAGCAACCTCAGCCTGGAAGCTCTAACAAATCTCTTCCTTTGCAGTATTCTCTTAACCTTATCCCCACAGATGCAGTACATAGGAACCCTGTCGATCCTATTACAAAGGGATGGACTGGTAAGAATGAGAGTTCTTCTGCATCAAGTAACATGGCGGATTCAGGTAACTTGTGGCGAAGTCCACAGATGTGTAATCATGCCAATTTTATGTGTGAAATGGTAGAAACTCCAGGGAGATATTATGTATTAGCTGAGCTCCAGGATTCAGTCTCCAACCCTATCATGGGATTAATTGATGCTGGATCTCAGGCAACTATTTTATCCCACAGGTACAGCATACAGCTAAATAAGCTAACACCCCACAAACCTAAGATAAAAGAATTTGATGGTTTACTGATAGGTGTTGGGGGTGACTCTCTCAAAGTCTACGGTACGGCATGGTTAAAACTAAGGCTGGGGAACAGGGTAATAAGACACTCTGTCATTATAGTGGATCTGCCAACTGATCCTTTAATTATTGGTAGTGATCTCCTGAAATGATTAAGCACCATAATTGATTGCATAAATAATGTAATTTAGTCACAAGTAAAAAGGCCTATTAATTATTAGCGGTCTGGTATATCTCGCACCCAACATAACTGTCACGTGGTCGAACAGAAGCCAAATGCTGTGGAGATTTATTTCAGGAATGACTCTATACCTGAAATCACTATCCTACAAATAGATAATCAGGCTCCTTTAATTTAATTGATGGTAATATTTTTAAAATTTCGCCTGGAAAGATAGCAAATATTTCCATAGAGAGCGATGTATTAACCATATCTCTCCACAAGGGGGATCATAAAATCTCTAAAGAGGGAGGCCACACTCAATACTTCGCAGGAATTGAGAAAGTTAAAGATGATCTATTTATCCCTATGAAAGTGCATGACCTTGGAAACACCAAGTGTACCAAATTGAGCTTAAAACGGGAAGCTAGCTATATAAGCGAAGGTTTATTAGGGCAGATCGCTAAACCTAAAGTGATTAAATACTTTTCTCCCCAAGACCATTGTGTCCATGGCCTGGATGACAGGTCTGAAAGCTAGAATATCACAGCTAAATGTTTATTATCATCTCTATAGGTAATAAATCAGCAAAGCACCTGTTTTTAGTTTAAAATACTCCCCATAATCAAATATACATTAGCAATGATCTCTTACATAGATATGCCATACAAATAGACTTGATTAACCTTTGCCTCTGGAGCAGGTTAAAGGGGGACCCTGAAGTATTTCAGGATGAAAATACAGCCCTTAAATCGAACCAGCAAATGCCATATGCGGTGAATATGCAGGTATCTAATGATGCTGTAATCCCTGCTGGGGCTGATAAATTCCTTTTATACTTACAGGTAAAAAGAGGTCAGAAATTAAAAACTTCTGAAACACTGATATGCCTCTCCCATAGAATGCAAAATCTGGGTATAACAATGGCCCATACTCCTATGGTAAATATTGGAACTATTCCAATACATGTTATTGTGCATAACATGACCCCACAGGATATCACCTTATCCAAGGAAACTACCATAGGATATGCGCTGGAATCAAGTTATTACACTTTTGGATTCAAGAATAATGTAATTGGGCTAATACCTGAAGGATACTTAACTGAAGAACAATTAATAGAACAATCCTTTGCATCTATACCAGAGGGTCTATTTACAATTCAGTCTATTTATCCCTTCAGCTCAGAGGAAGGCATCTATAAAATTGAAGAAGCCTCTCTAGTATTTGATCAGCCGATCAAAGCGCAAGAATACCCCAATACCCAGAGTCATGGGGCCAATGTAAATTATAATCAAGGGGATCTCACCTCTAAGTTGGAAGAAGCCTATGAGATAGGACAGCATGAAATCTTTCCAGGATTTCAGCAAATAGTCGAAGAGCAAATCTCCTTAGCTAATGGCTGTTCCAGTGATGATGAACGCCGACAGCTACGAGAACTCCTGATGGAGTACAAGGATATTTTTGCTAGGGATTCTTATGACTGTGGGTCTACAGACTTGCACATTGCAAGAATCCAAACAGATCCCAATGCACCGCCTGTCTTTGTTAAACAATACAAACTCCCTTTAGCCTCATATGATTTTCTTCCAGAAATCATAAGGAACCTGGAAGAATGGGGTATCATCCGACAGGTGCATAGCTCTTATAACAATCCTATTCTAGGTGTTTTTAAGCCCAATGGACAATGGCGTTTTTGTGCTGACCTAAGACAGCTAAACAAACAAATGTACATGTCTGGCTGGCCTGTGCCATACATTAACCAGTGTCTAGCACAGATGCAGGGATCCAAAATATTCACTGTCATTGATTGTGCCAGGGATATCGGACCATAAAGGTACATGAAGAAGACCAGTATAAGCTTGCATTCTCGTTCCAAAAGGTCAAGTATGCATTCCAAATACTCCCGTTTGGATACATAAATTCAGAACATGAATTTGCTGTATTCGTGCACAAGGCTATGTCTGATGCACTGGAAAGGGGGATCTTATCTTATGTTGATGATGTTTTAATCAAAAGCACAGACTTTGAAAAACACATCACAGAACTTAAACACATCCTCAGCCAACTTAAAATGGCAGGTGTCAAATTATCCCTACAAAAGCTCAATGATGCCGCACTCATGTAAACTTTTTGGGACATGAAGTTACTTCTGAAGGGCTAAATCCTCAGAAGAAAAAGGTGGAAGCTATAGTACATTCTAAAAACCCAACTAACTTAACGGAGTTGAGATTATTCCTGGGTATGACAAATTATTCTCGCAAATGTATTGATAATTATGCAGAATTAGCTAAACCACTGCTACTTCTTCTAAAGAAGGATGTGAAGTGGCACTGGAGTGAGACTCAAGAGACAGCCAAAGAGAAAACTCACTCAAGCACCTTGCTTAGCGTACCCTGAAGGGAGTAAACCTTTCTACCTAGAGACAGGTTACACAGATATAAGCATGAGTGCTGTTTTATACCAAAAGCATGATCATTTAAGCAAAGTCATTGCTTATGCAAGCAAAACTTTATCCCCAGTAGAAATAAAATTTAGCGATTGCGAAAAAGCCCTCTTATCTACTGTATGGGCTGTATTTCCGCAGCTATATACAGGGCGAGAAAATTATTGTAGAAACGGCCCACCAGCCTTTGCTATATCTGCAAAGTGAGAGAATAAGAGATGGAAATTTGTCTAATAGCCGCATAACAGCTTGGACTCTTTCCTTACAAGGCTGGCCTTTAGAAATTTGCTATAAAAAACAAAATAAAAAGAATCCAGCCGCACAGGGTCTTGCTGAGCACCACGACTGTACTGCTAAGGTTCATGGGGAAGAGTTATTAGAAGATGATTTCCTGGAGGAACAATTCCTGGAGGACCAGTATCAAACATTACCTTGGGTATATGTTGATGGCTATTCTTACCATGCCACTATTGATAATGAGTGCAGACTAGTCACTGCCATTGGTATAACTTGGGCAAGCTGTCAGAGTCTCCTCTTCCCTTCCTTTTTACTGCCCTTCTGGCCCTTTAAATTTGCCTCTTCGTTCTCCATAAAAGCTTCCTAATCCTAGCTGTCATTGCTGGATTATTGAATCTGTCTATCTGAGACTCATTTACTCACCAGCCTATCCGGCTCTACCAAATCTTCAGCTCCTCCTGCTTGCTTCTACGGCTGCAGCTGCATCCCAGCAGCACCTGATCTCTGCCACAGTCATCTGACTGCTCCTCCTTTGGCCCTATGTCATTCAGCAGCAGCGTCTCACTGTGCCAGCTTTCCTCCAACTGAAGCCTTACTCTTGCTCTGAACTTTACCGCTCATCTACAAAGGGTACAGGTTGTATAATTATCTTAATACTAATCGCCAAACTTGTTATACAAAGCATTATTGACTTTACACTTGCTTGTTACTTTCTCTGCTCAAAGCAGTTCCACAGTGTTTGTGTTACTTAAACAGCTACTGCAGCTCCTCCTCTGCCTAACGATCAATTGAGCTATTCTGTCTGTGAACAAGCTTCCTTGTTGTTTGGCTATATTAAGACAGAGCAGTTAACTTAGTAGTCTGTAAGATTCTGTTAACTTCACTGTCACACACCCCACATTTCCAGGGTTATATATTCCTGCTAACAAAAAATCCTCTGATTACATGCACATACTCTCAGTAAATCTGGTAACATCAGGTCTCTGATATAATAATCCAGCCATATTGAAGGGGTTGTTAACAGGATGGATCCTGCAGAGCTTGCAAATCAAGTTGTAGCTTTAACACAACGAATGAATAATATGTCACAGACTATTAGGGATATCCAATCAGAGAATCAGGTCCTGAAGGATTGTCTTAGGGAAATGTATGCAGCTAAATCTGCACATACTACAACACACTCAGAGCCACAGGTTTAACTACCTGATAAATTCAGTGGGAATAGGGCACACTTTAAAGAATTTAGAAATGCCTGTCTGCTGTTATTTGAACTCAAGCCAAAAACTTACAACACAGACAGACTAAAGGTTTTAACTACTATATCATATTTAAGGGGAGAATCCCGAGTATGGGCTGACAGTCTGTTTGAGACTCAGAACCCTATCCTAAATTCTTTGGGAATTTTTAAAAGCCCTCTCTTCCTTATACGAGGACCCCTTTAAACAAGAGACTGCAGAGTCTACACTAAGGGCTCTAAGACAAGGGAGACACCCAGTGGAAGACTATATTTCACAATTTAAAATTTATGCCATAGAATCAAAATGGAACGAGGTGTCACTCAGAAATCAGTTCAGGGTTGGTCTCTCCGATGATATTAAGGATGAGCTTTCCCGGACTTGAGTACCTGAGAGGCTTGAGGATTTTTTCAATCTCTGCACTACAATCGATAGGCGCCTTTGTGAACGCAAACAGGAGAGGGCTCACTCCTCATCTTCCTATAAACGTTATTCACCTGCTTCAACACCAAGCAAGGATTCTGAAACCCCTATGGACATAGGGTTTCTGCGAGGACCCCTCTCCCCAGAAGAAAAGGGCAGAAGATGCTCTCTAAAGCTCTGTATGTACTGCGCTTCGCCAGAACATGAAGTGAGCACCTGCCCACTACTTCAAAAATCTAAATCGGGTAGGAATAATGTTCTTTCACTCACTATACCAAAAATAATAAGCCACAATCCTCATATAACCTTGTCTCTTCCCTTGCAGTGGGATTCTCTACAGCTAGAAACTGAAGCCATCATTGATACGGGAGCATCTGGCAGTTACATTGATTTACAGTTTGTCACCCAAAATAAAATACTTTTCCTAGAAAAAAAGAATCCAGTTTGTGTTAATGTGATTGATGGTTCTTCTCTCTCCACAGGTCCAGTCACACATGAGACTATACCTATACTCATTTGCACAACAACAGGGCATACATAAGCTTTGATGTAATACCTAGTCCTATGTACCCCATTATTTTAGGGTTATCCTGGCTTAAAAAACATAAACCTAACTTCAATTGGCAACACATGACGATATCACTGACTTCACCGTACTGTACACAGACTTGTTACCCTTTACAAAACATCCTCCTTACAACCAATGTTAACTTACCAAGTGAATACACTGACTTCCAAGATGTTTTTAATAAAACAGAAGCAGAGACACTACCTCCCCACAGGCCATATGACTGCCCGATAGAACTACTACCTGGGGCAACCATACCATTCGGGCATATATACCCCTTATCTAAGCCAGAACTAGATCATTTAAAGGTTTATATTCAGGAAAACCTAGCAAAAGGGTTCATAAAACCATCTACATCCCCAGCCGGGGCAGGCATATTCTTTGTAAAGAATAAAGAAGATCAGTCTCTAAGACCTATTATAGATTATACAGAATTAAACAAGAGAACAAAGAAAAATCGCTATCCACTCCCACTCATACCGGAGCTAATAGAGAGGTTACGCACTGCCAAGATCTATACTAAATTGGACCTCAGGGGTGCGTACAACCTCATAAGAATGAGAGCTGGGGACGAATGGCTGACAGCATTTAGAACTCGCTATGGACTCTATGAGTATACTGTCATGCCATTCGGCCTGTGTAATGCCCCAGCTACATTTCAGAGCTTTATAAATTACATATTCAGAGATATACTTGACGTCTTTGTTGTAGTATATTTAGCCGATATCCTTATTTACTCTGAGAATCAACAACAACACCATTTACATGTTAGAACAGTTCTAGCTAGATTACGTGACCATAAATTATATGCCAAATTGGAAAAATGTGAATTTAACTCCTCCCAAGTTCTCTTTTTGGGGTATATTATCTTTAATTTTGGTATAAGAATGGATGACACCAAAATCCAGGCCATCTCACAATGGCCATCTCCTAAGTCTAGGAAAGACGTGCAAAGATTTCTAGGCTTTGCTAATTTTTATCGGAAGTTTATCCAAAATTTCGCTCAAATTGCCAAACCTTTAACCAACCTGACAAAGTTATGGAAACCTTTCACTTGGACAACTGACTGTCAAAAAGTGTTCCAACAACTTAAGACAAAATTCACTACTGCTCCTATTTTAAAATTCCCTGACGCAACATTACAATACATTATTGAAGTAGATGCATCAGATTACACCTTAGGGGCAATACTCTCACAAAAATAGACCATCACTGACACCATGCATCCAGTAGCATATATGTCTAGACTAATGGTACCAGCTGAACATAACTATCCAGTGGGGGAGAAAGAGCTTCTCGCCATTAAATGTGCCTTTGATCAGTGGAGGCACCTTCTACTCATCCAATCATCATAATAACAGACCATAGGAATCTTCAATATCTGCAACAAAATAGAACCTTATCAGCCAGACAACTTTGCTGGAACTTATATTTCTCCCGATTCAATTACATTATCACCTACCGCCCAGGCAGTCGTAATGGAAAAGCTGATTCACTCTCTAGGAGAGACACAAGACCTCTTATACCTGAAGTAACCTAAACTGTGATTCCACAGGCAAATTTTGTGGGATTACTAATCACTTATCACCCAGATTTCAAAAACTCACAACTTCAGGATATAACCAAACCTCTAGATTGTTTACAAATCAATCAGGATGGGTTATACTACCATGGAGATCAATTATACGTACCTCCTGAGTTCAGATTAGAAAGTCTACATACCTGTCATGATTCACCACTTTCGGGACACTTAGGTGTACAAAAGACCCTAGATTTATTACAACGTACTTGCTGGTGGCCTCAAGTGCTCTCCTCCGCACAGAATTACGTTTCCAAATGTACAATATGTGCTACTACTAAACCGTCACACCAATTCCCGATTGGTTTACTACAGCCATATCCAGTACCTGATATCCCATGGACCCATATAGCCATGGATTTCATTGTTGACCTACCAAGATCCATGACTTACACAACCATCCTTGTGGTGGTGGATCTGCTATCTAAGATGGTACATGTTATACCAGCAACTGGACTCCCTACTGCCCAACAAACCTCAGAAATGTTTATTAACCAGATTGTTCGTTTGCATGGACTACCTACTGTGGTACTTACCGATAGAGGATCACAATTCATCTCCTGTTTTTGGAAACAACTTATGCAGACTATTCACATCACTCAGAAACTCACTACCTCCTATCACCCACAAACGAATGGACAAGCAGAATGGACCAATCAATGGCTTGAGCAGTACCTCCGCTGTTTTTGCTCTAACAAACAAGATTCTTGGGCACAGCATATTGTATTAGCAGAGTTTGCGTATAACAATGCCACCAACTCCACAACCTCTCTTAGCCCGTTCTACATCAATTATGGACTACATCCCAGGATATCATATCACCTTCACATCCCGTCAACCAATCCACAAGTAAATGACAAGATTAATGAAATATCAGAAACATTCTCTGTTGTCCAGAGTAACATCAATCATGCTCAAGCCTCTCATAAGAAATTCTATGATTTACGGCATACCCCTCAACCAACCTACCAAATCGGTCAACGAGTCTGGCTGTCTACTAGAAACCTGAAGTTGCATACACCCTCCAGAAAACTCAGTAAACTTTACATTGGTCCTTTCCCAATTATTGCTATCAAGAATCCTGCCACTGTTACCCTACAGCTTCCAGACTCTTATAGAATCCTTCCAACTTTCCATGTGTCACTGTTCAAACCTTGTCTCTCTGACAACATTGTGGTTAATTCTGAAACACATGGTCTCACACCTCTACCGGATTTGGAATACGAAGTGGAGGCAATTCAGGATTCTAGGAAATGACGTGGAGTGTTGGAGTATCTTATTTGTTGGAAGGGTTATGATGCAGTCGAGGACACTTGGGAACCTGCCATCTCTGTTTCGGCATCCAGGTGTATGTCGCTCTTTCATCGCCACAACCCGGACCGTCCTGGTCCTTGACCCTCGCTGTGGGTTCCTTTGGGTGGGGGGCTATGTCAGAGTCTCCTCTTACCTTCCTTTTTACTGCCCTTCTGGCCCTTTAAATTTGCCTCTTCATTCTCCATAAAAGCTTCCTAATCCTAGCTGTCATTGCTGGATTATTGAATCTCTCTATCTGAGACTCGTTTACTCACCAGCCTATCCGGCTCTACCAAATCTTCAGCTCCTCCTGCTTGCTTCTACGGCTGCAGCTGCATCCCAGCAGCACCTGATCTCTGCCACAGTCATCTGACTGCTCCTCCTTTGGCCCTATGTCATTCAGCAGCAGCGTCTCACTGTGCAAACAGCAGGAGTATCTCTCTAATACCGGAGCCAGCTTTCCTCCAACTGAAGCCTTACTCTTGCTCTGAACTTTACCGCTCATCTACAAAGGGTACAGGTTGTATAATTATCTTAATACTAATCGCCAAACTTGTTATACAAAGCATTATTGACTTTACACTTGCTTGTTACTTTCTCTGCTCAAAGCAGTTCCACAGTGTTTGTGTTACTTAAACAGCTACTGCAGCTCCTCCTCTGCCTAACGATCAATTGAGCTATTCTGTCTGTGAACAAGCTTCCTTGTTGTTTGGCTATATTAAGACAGAGCAGTTAACTTAGTAGTCTGTAAGATTCTGTTAACTTCACTGTCACACACCCCACATTTCCAGGGTTGTTTATTCCTGCTAACAAAAAATCCTCTGATTACATGCACATACTCTCAGTAAATCTGTAACATCAGGTCTCTGATATAATTCTGATACAAGCAGATTCCCAAACATTTCTGTAGGTTTCAACATTGGACCAAGATCCAGTCAAATTGCAGAAGTAACTGCTTTTCTAAAAAAAACCATTGAAATGGCTATTGAACAGGGTATTCATGAATTTCTGATCATTACTGGCTCAAATTATGTGCATGACAGTTTTGTTGAATACCTGATAACTTGAAAAAGAAATAGCATGCATAAAACTAACAACAAGTCAGTCAAACATGGCAAGTTGTTCTGCGAGTTTGATAATCTGGTGGTATCCAATGATTTAACCATACACTGGAAAAAGGCCAAAGGTCATTCCAGGATTCTAGGTCCTGATAAGGAAGGCAATGATCTTGCAGATTCATTAGCCAAACAATGTGCCATTACTCCTTAATATCGACTACTTAATGGGTGCAATTCAGGTAGAAGCCATTACCAGAAACCAGGCTAAACAACAGAGTGAGCCTAACTTGGTACAATAGGGTCAGGATTCTCCTAGTGAGGACCTGATCACTAGTCAAAAAGAAGACTCCATTGTAGGCATCTTCTATAAACACATAGAAGATCCTGAAATCAACCCCATCTGAAAAGAGGACAGTATTGGCAAGTAAGATCTTCGAATCTTAATGAAATCCAGATCACAATTCAAGTTACAGGATGGTTTGTTAATTAGAACCTCCAAAACTGGCACCCAGCAATGGTTGGTACCTACAAAGTTCAGAGGTCTAATAATTCAACATGCCCATGATGCTGCCACATCTGGTCATTGTGGTGCTAAATTAATGTATGAAATATTGCGTGACTATGCCTTCTGGCCATATATGTTGAAGGATGTTCAAACCTTCTGTCAAAGTTGTTTAATCTGTCCACAGTTCCATCCCACTGTGCCAACGCATAAAAAAAGAGGGGGATGGTAATGCCATGGTCAGATATACAAATTGATTATATTGGTCCAGTAACTAGATCATCAAGAGGCAACAAATACATGTAAACAGTGACATGCCTGTTCACTAAATGGGTACAGTGCATCAGTGCACCCAACAATAGTGCTGAAAAATACACAGCATTGCTCATCAACCACGTGTTTTCCAGATTTGGTTTACCCCAGCAAATTGAATCTGATCAGGGAACCCACTTCACTAGCAAAGTGATGACCAAAATGTGGAAAATACTAGGGGTCAAAAGAAAGCATATTGCATATAGAGTTGCCTCAAGTGGTGGTGTAGAGCATTACAACCAGTCCATTGTGAAAATCCTCAAAATGTTTGTGAGTGAAACGGGTAAAGACTGGGATGTAAAATGACCTCTAGTCCTAATGGCATTAAGAGCAACTCCAAATAGTGCTACCAAGATGTCACCTTTTGAGTTGATGAATTGTAGAAGCATGGTTCTACCTCAGCATCTACTGTACCGTACATCAGACCAGAACTTGATAAATGCTGCCAATATGTATCATTATGTGGAGATCTTAAAGAAGCACCTGCAACATGCCTTAGCATTTGCTCAAAGGAATATAGAGAAAGATGCAACTGCCACTAAAACCTATTATGATCTCAAAACGTCCAAAAAGGAATATGAAATAAATGATAAAGTTTATCTTTATAACTTTGGAAGAGATCAGGTTAAGGAGAAGAAATTTCTTCCATCATGGAAGCGTCCTTTTGTCATTACCAACAAAATATCTCCAGTCGCCTATAAAATTAGTATACCTAAAAACGATACTTTTATGGATAAATAGGTCCATATAGGTCCATATTAATCATTTGCGAATGTGCCATCCTAGATCCTAACTACAAGTCATATAGGGAGAATGAAGTGTCATATCCCCAGATGCACTAAAGAAATATTGTAGTTTAAAGATGCCTAGCTAATGAGCATAAGTGCTCAAAAATAACGGACTCTCTTCATAGAAGGCTGTCTATAATGCATACTATCAATACACTCACCAAGTACTACTGTCTTTAAGCCAATTCAAATACATGTGTCCTACGTCTATTTAAAATTGGAAGGGGGATTTATGTCAGGATATCTGTGAGTATTATTAAATAATATATATATGTAATTATATTTATCTACACATAGATTTATGATAAGACCAAGAACTCATTTTTATTTGGGAAACTGTTTGTAAAACAACCCCCTCTCATTCTGAAGCAAAGATTTCAAGAACAAAGGAATTGCTTTTAAAAGTTTCCTGCCTAAGGTGTGAAGTTAAAGTTCCTATCAGATCACAAGCCAGAATGTCCCAATTATCCATTTTAAAGAAGGCTTGTGTAATAATGTCGCTCCATCTGTAGGAATAAGGGAATACACAAACATTCTCAAAAGATATGGCTCATACCATCTAGGTATAAATTAGCCCCTGCAGAGTTTCCCATACGCAGCTCCCAGATGAGCTGGCATTTCAAGTAAGAAATAGCAGGAAAAAACAGAGAGACATGTTTAACCCTATGAGTGCTGAAAACATATAAGAATTTAAATCTTGATTTTAAAAAGAGAAGTTAGAAATTCATCTATATGAACTGTATAATTCTCAAAGATTTAATTGATACCCAGACTGTATAAATATCTGTATATGGATCTGGGGAAATGCAATTCAGATTTGTAATAGTTTAAATAACAATTGTAATAATCCCATTTTAAAATATATAACATATTTTTGTTTTTTTATCTTCCAGATGGGGCTAATAGATGCTGATACAGGATTGCCTGCATGGGGTGACCTAAGTCATATCATATTTTTATGCACTAAATGTTTATGTAACCTAAAATACATCTTAAAATAGTATAAGCTGAATGTATAGGAAGTCTATATAAATATTTTCTATTTTAACATAGAATTGATAAAATACTAGTGTTTGGTCTCAAATTGTACAATTTCAATTATAGTAAATGGGGTATATATGCTGACCAGAGAAGTTTATTAATACAAGAAATTAAAGTATATTTAATGAACAATCTGAGATGAGATATTTGGACTGTTAGCAATGTTGATGGCGAGACTGCATTTGTGGTTGTCTGCTACCCCCTAGGGGATTAAATGGTATGACAGCCAAATGGATTGACTAGAACACATGCAAATCCAAATGAACCAATGAGAGGGACAAGCTCCGAGGGCCAATGCAAAGACAGCTCCATTAAGGGCCTATCAAAAATTATCACCGAGGATTAGAATAAGAAAAGGGTGGGGTATATCACATGATATAACCTCATGCAAGGAGAGAGAAAAAAAAGTCTTTTGTCTGCTAGCTTTTGACTGAAATCTTTGCTGCAATTTTTGGGACACAGTCACTATAAGCAAAACCTGGGACTAACTTCTTGATCCATATTGCAAAACCTTTCTTCATATGAGTTGACCTGAATCTACTTGGAAAAGCTGGAACGTTTAATTTGGTTCATGTAGTGATGTATGACTGTTCTATATTTTTAATATTTTAAACAAAGGTATTCTAAGACTATAGTTAGATTGCAGCTATATAGATATATTTTAGGATTTACCTTATTGTAGATAAATAAGAATTTATTTCAGCTTAGATAAATTGGCTGTTTGCATTAATAATATATATAACTTCTGGTGTTTTAATTAGAGTTATATAGAATCATTTGTGGGCTAAGTAGCTTAATTATACTTGTCTGGAAGTTAACAATCCATACCTTGGTATCTCATTGTGGTATTTTAATGCAACTCTGATTTGGGAGATTATTGTGAATAAGTTAATTTGTAAAGGTATATTTTTATGATCTTTGTTTAGAATATTATAACAGTTTAAGCTTGTATAGTTTGATTCATAATCTGGTTTCTATAAATATATTTCAATGTGTCTATAGCTTTAACTTATCGTAAAGAAAGGAATAAATATTGATTTTAATTGTTTCGTATATGCATTTTAATTGGGGGTTAATTTAAAGAATAATGATTAAATAAATTGTATTATAACCCTAGTATATACTGACATTTACCTATCAGACCAAACTTGGACAGTAGTCTTCTTATCCCAGCGTCAAGTGGAAGGATAAATAAATAGAAGTAAGCAGTACTCAGAGTAGAGAGGGTCACTCTTCATGGCACTACAGGGGATAACTGGAGAATAGTCAGGCAAGCAGAGTTTGGCAACAATAAAGCAATCCAGAGTACCAGCAGTTCAGGGCTAAAACAGTAGAGAGGTCAGAGACAAACAGAGTTCAGCAACGATAAGGCAATCAGCAGTTCAGGGTTTAATCAGTAGAATGGTCTGAGACAGGCAGAGTTCAGCAACAATAAGGCAATCAGCAGTTCAGGGGTTAATCAGTTGAATGGTCTGAGACAGGCAGAGTTCAGCAACAATAAGGCAATCAGCAGTTCAGGGGTTAATCAGTAGAATGGTCTGAGACAGGCAGGGTTCAGCAACAATAAGGCAATCAGCAGTTCAGGGGTTAATCAATAGAGAAGTCTGAGACAGGCAGAGTTCAGCAACAATAAGGAAATCAGGAGTTCAGGCAGAACATAAGCACCCAGGAACACACAAAGTAACACCTATACTTGGACAAAGTGAATAAAGTGAGGGGTACTTACATAGGCGCAGGTTCACGCCAAGGACAGCAAACAGGTAAGCGGCATCAGAGGCTAGAAGCAGCGTGTGGCAGTGACATCATCACCACAACCATGGCAATGGCCTGAAAGGAGAGTGCCGAGCCGCCACCAAGACGGAGTGGCATGACACAGCCCCCTTCTTAAAAGGGTACTACAGGGACCTAAACATGGCTTGGAGGGATGAGTAGCATGAAACCTGGAGACCAAAGATGGAGCATGCATATCACAGGCTGGAATCCAGGAACGATCTGCCCCAGACTAACCCTTCCAATGCACCAGGTATTGAAATTGCCAGCACCTGTGCCTGGAGTCTAGGAGAAGGTCTGAGTCGAGTATATCTGTTTGTGATGTAGGGCTTAAGCAGTGAGATATGGAAGACTGGGTGTATGTCAGGGTTCTCGGCAAAGCCACTTTGTAGGCAACAGGAGAAAGTCTTTTAAGGACCTTGTAGGGGCCGATATACCTAGGCCCTAATTTAGGACAGGGTTGAAGTAAACGAAGATGTCGGGTAGAGACCCAGACGCGTTCACCTACTGAAAAGGCATGAACAGTAGCTCGATGATGATCGGCAAACCTCTTGTATCTGGAGACAGCTGAATGTAACTGAGAGTGAATATGTTGCCAATGGTAGTGAGGTCAGTAAAGCGACTTTCTGCAGCAGGAACCCCTGTAGGTTGAGCAGCAAGAGGAAAGACAAGAGGTTGATAGCCTGCAGCGGCTTGAAATGGAGAACATTATAGAGAAGAGTGCCAGTGAGTGTTCTTTGCCAGTTCGGCTAGGGGTAACAATCCAGACCAATTGGTATATAGAGAATTGACATAGGCTCTGAGATAGGCTTCAAGATCTTGATTCATTCTCTCCGTTAGCCCATTAGTTTGGGGATGGTGGACAAGGAAACAGTGGTTCCAATCAGCTTGCAAAAAGCTCTCCAAAACGTAGAGATGAATTGAGGACCTCTGTCACAATCAATATTCACAGGAATACCATGAAGTCGTACCACATGTAAAAGAAAAAGAGTCGATAATTCTTGGGCAGAAGGTAGCTTGGTTAAGGGTATAAAATGAGCAATTTTAGAAAATCCATCCACCACAACCCAAATAACCGTATGATGGTCAGAAGGAGGGAGGTCCACAGCAAAATCCATGGCTATGTCCATGGCTGTTTGGGTATGGACAATGGTTGAAGTAGGCCATGAGGTAGGGATCAGGGAGTCTTTTAACAGTAGTTTAGGGGTTAATCAGTAGAATGGTTTGAGACAGGCAAAGTTCAGCAACAATAAGGCAATCAGGAGTTCAGGCTGAAAATAAGCACCCAGGAGCACACACAGTAACACCTATACTTGGCAAAATAGAAAGTGGTGTGTATGAGAGCTGCTCAAGTGTCAGAATGTAAGCTTAACCCAAATACCACACAAATCTCTCAAAATGTGTGGTGAAAATGTGTAGCTAGTGGGGAGGAATGGGTTAGCGCTCTGCTAGAGAGTAAAAACTGACTAATAGAAAAAATAAATACAATTAGTGTCAGACTAATTAGCCCTGTTTGATTTGGGAGGAGTAGTGCTGTCTAGGGATTTATGAAGCACCTATGTAAAAAAAGCACCTATGTTAAAAACACATGATAGTTATAAGTAAAAGGTAATATACAAATTTATTTAAGGATAGGATATCCACAATATCAATTAAAAAGTGCTGGCACTGTATAATGGATATTAAATACATAAAACATTAGATTTGTAAGGGGATGTATTCAAAAACCCAAATAGCAAAGAAATAGCAGCTTAAAACATAAACATAAAATAAGTTTGAAATTCTCAATAAGGCTGATTTTTTGCCCCAGTGTCTTTGAAATCGTTAGTAACAATCTGAGCTGAGAAAAGATCACTATTATTTGTGCAGCTGATAGATGGTTGAAAGATCTCTGTTTATTACAGCTTTGAAAGTACCTTCTGATACATGGTAACAAACTGTATGTGTGGTAATTGTTCCTCTGTTATACTCTATGTGAAGCTAGTAGCCTCTATGCTGATGATGCCAGGAGCTGGGCCGCCATGCAGTTCCAATCAGACTCATCTGTCAGCTTTATGAGCAAATCCAAATGATCCAGATATGCAACTTTTGCCTTGGAGTGGATGAGGAAAAAAGAAACAGGAACAGAGAGTTTCCATGAAAGTGCTAATAAACGGTATTGCTGTGTTAAGTTCCTCGTTATAAACAAAGGGACACGTTAAACACTATGAGAGTCAGTGTTCAGCATTCAAAAGTGAATCCAAAGTGCTTTAAAGTGATGGGATACATTTCGGCTTTAGGTCAGCCTTTATCAAGATGCACACCTTAGTTACCTGGTCGCCTTAAAAACCAGAAAAGATTTCAATGATCTATGATTGACAAGTGTTTAGGCCAATCAAAAAAGTTCACACAGGTTCTGGGTAATATACAAAACTCTGAGTTAATGGATCTGTGTCAAACTTACTTATGTCTGATTCTTAAAGGTGTATATACCTAAAAACAAATGTTATCATATTGTCCTCTACACATATAAATTTTAGGTGCTAATAAATCCCAAACACTATGTTCTAATATAGGGGTTAACATTTATTATAAAAAATAAAAAAAAGGGATATAAAAAGGCCATAATTTTTTTTTTAATTTTCTGAAGGTGACAATTTTGGTTTAAAAATTAAATTATAAAAATATAGGTGAAAAGGAACATATAAGGGAGAAAAATGGATGAAATAAGTGTGAGTGTTTAATGAATACACAATCAGAGAGTTCCTTTGTGAATTGAAAAATTATTTTTGTATATCAGTGAATAATTGCTATATAAGTGAATTTAAATCAAACTCCATGTTAAGAACATGTGGATGAAGAGTTTTAAAATAAAATATTAGTTCTGCTTCCCTTCTTATCAGTTTTCTTTCTATATCCCCCCCTCTTATATATTTAGTTACCTTTTGTATACCCCAGTATTTAAAACAGTTAGGGTCACCTCTGTGTGTTTCTTTAAAATGTCTGGATAGAGCAGTATTAGTTTTTTCTTTTTCAATATGCCAGAGATGTTCTCTTATTCTGTCTTTGAGACTTCTACTAGTTTGACCTACAGTATATAGATAAAATTACAAAAACATTTGTTCATATAAATAACATTTGTATCTGTGCAACTTATTATTTCTCTTATTTTATAGCTTTTTTTACCACCCGTGGAAAAAACTTAATTAGTATTGGTACTAAATGTACATGATTTACATAAGTGGCATGGGAAGAAACCAGAAATTTGTTCTCCATTGAGATCCAAAATTTTACATCTATGCTTGTTATTTATACTTTTGTATTTGCTAGATGCTAAATAATTCTTTACATTTTTTGCTTTTCTGAATAGCATGTCTGGTTTGTTTTTTACTTTATCACCTATTATTGGGTCCTGTTTTATGTGGTACTAAATGTACATGATTTACATAAGTGGCATGGAAAGAAACCTGAAGTTTGTTCTCCATTGAGATCAAAAATTTTACATCTATACTTGTTATTTATACTTTTGTATTCGCTAGGTGCTAAATAATTCTTTACATTTTTTGCTTTTCTGAATAGCATGTCTGGTTTGTTTTTTACTTTATCACCTATTATTGGGTCTTGTTTTATGTGGTGCCAATGCTTATTCATGATCTTTTTTATTTCAAAATGTTGCGAGCTGTATCTGGTGATAAATGTTTTTTTATTATAAGATTCATTTATTAGCTTATTTGGATTTGAATTTTCTTTTTAAAAATTAACTTTTTGTCTCTTAAGAATAGTCTCCCTATCTATAAGTTTAACCATATCACTTGTTGAACTTACTACATTTTTATCATAGCCTTTGTCATTGAATCTATCAATAAGTATGTTTGATTGTTCTTCATAGGTTTCTGAGGTCTGTACAATTTCTTCTTATTCTTAAGAACTGGCTTTTTAGGAATGTTGGATTTCCAACGATCAAGGTGGCAGCTTTCATGATGTATATAATTGTTGGAATCAATTCTTTTAAAGTAAGTCTTACGGCTAGATTACGAGTCTTGCATTAGCCTTAAAAAGCAGCATTGAGAGGTCCCAACGCTGCTTTTTAACGTCCGCTAGTATTACGAGTCTTGAAGGTACAGGTGTACCGCTCACTTTTTTGGCCAGACTCGAAAATACCGCATATCCACTTACTTCAATTGTGTATCCTCTTTTTTCAATGGGATTTGCCTAACGTCGGTATTATGAGTCTTCCAAAAAGTGAGCGGTACAGCCTCTCCTGTCAAGACTGATACCGCATTTAAAAGTCAGTAGTTAAGAGTTTTATGGGCTAACGCTGTAGCATAAAACTCTTAACTAAAGTGCTAAAAAGTACACTAACACCCATAAACTACCTATTAGTGTTAAGATACAATTACATCTAACACTACACTATAATTAAATTAATTCCCTAAATTAACTACAATTAAATAAAATTAAATACAATTATCTAAAGTACGAAAAAACCCCCACTAAATTACATAAAATAATAAAAAAATTACAAGTATTTTAAACTAATTACACCTAATCTAATCCCCTTAATAAAATAAAAAGCCCTACCCTATACTAAATTACAAATAGCCCTTAAAAGGGCCTTTTGCGGGGCATTGCCCCAAAGTAATCAGCTCTTTTACCTGTAAAAAAAAGGTACAATACCTCCCCAACATTAAAACCCACCACCCACACACCCAACCCTACTCTAAAACCCACCCAATACCCCCTAAATAAAGATCACCCTACCTTGAGAAGTCTTCACCCAACCGGGCCGAAGTCCTCAATGGAGCCGGGCGAAGTGGTCCTCCAGACAGGCAGAAGTCTTCACCCAAGCCAGGAAGAAGAGGTCCTCCAGACGGGCAGAAGTCTTCATCCAGGCGGCATCTTCTATCTTCATCCATCTGGTGCGGAGCGGCTCCATCTTCAAGACATCCGACGCGGAGCATCCTCTTCAAACGAAGTCATTTAAAGGTTCCTTTAAATTACGTCATCCAAGATGGCGTCCCTTGAATTCCGATTGACTGATAGAATTCTATCAGCCAATCGGAATTAAGGAAGAAAAAATCCTATTGGCTGATGCAATCAACCAATAGGATTGAAGTTCAATCCTATTGGCTGATCCAAGCTCAATCCTATTGGCTGATTGCATCAGCCAATAGGATTTTTTCTACCTTAATTCCAATTGGCTGATAGAATTCTATCAGCCAATCGGAATTCAAGGGACGCCATCTTGGATGACGTCATTTAAAGGAACCTTCATTCTTCAGTTGGACTTTGTTTGAAGAGGATGCTCCACGTCGGATGTCTTGAAGATGGAGCCGCTCCGCGCCGGATGGAAGAAGATAGAAGATGGAAGATGCCACCTGGATGAAGACTTCTGCCAGTCTGGAGGACCTCTTCTTCCCGGCTTGGATGAAGACTTCTGCCCGCCTGGAGGACCACTTCGCCCGGCTCCATTGAGGACTTCGGCCCGGTTGGGTGAAGACTTCTCAAGGTAGGGTGATCTTCAAGGGGTTAGTGTTAGGTTTTATTAAGGGGGTATTGGGTGGGTTTTAGAGTAGGGTTGGGTGTGTGGGTGGTGGGTTTTAATGTTGGGGGGTATTGTACTTTTATTTACAGGTAAAAGAGCTGATTACTTTGGGGCAATGCCCCGCAAAAGGCCCTTTTAAATGCTATTTGTAATTTAGTATAGGGTAGGGCTTTTTATTATTTTGGGGGGCTTTTTTATTTTATTAGGGGGATTAGATTAGGTGTAATTAGTTTAAAAAACTTGTAATTATTTTATTATTTTCTGTAATTTAGTGTATTTTTTTTTCCGTACTTTAGATAATTGTATTTAATTGTATTTAGTTTAGGTAATTAATTTAATTATAGTGTAGTGTTAGGTGTAATTGTAGGTTAGGATTTATTTTACATGTAAATTTGACTTTATTTTAACTAGGTAGCTATAAAATAGTTAATAACTATTTAATAACTATTCTACCTAGTTAAAATAAATACAAACTTGCCTGTTAAATAAAAATAAACCCTAAGCTAGCTACAATGTAACTATTAGTTATATTGTAGCTATCTTAGGGTTTATTTTATAGGTAAGTATTTAGTTTTAAATAGGAATAATTTAGTTAATTGTAGTTATTTTATTTAGATTTATTTAAATTATATTTAAGTTAGGGGGTGTTAGGGTTAGGGTTAGACTTAGGTTTAGGGGTTAAGAACTTTATTATAGTGGTGGCGACGGTAGATTAGGGGTTAATAAGTGTAGCTAGGTGGCGGTGACATTGGGGGCGGCAGATTAGGGGTTAATAAATATAATGTAGGTGTCGGGGATGTTGGGGGCGGCGGATTAGGGGTTAATAAGTGTAAGATTAGGGGTGTTTAGACTCGGGGTTCATGTTAGGGTGTTAGGTGTAGACATAAAAATATTTCCCTATAGGAATCAATGGGGCTGCGTTAGAAGCTGAACGCTGCTTTTTTGCAGGTGTTAGGTTTTTTTTTCAGCCGGCTCTCCCCCATTGATTCCTATGGGGAAATCGTTCACAAGCACATTTTACCTGCTCACCAGCTCACCGCTGGTATTGAGGTGAGATGTGGAGCAAATTTTTGCTCTCCGCTCACTTTTCTGTGGCTAACGCCGGGTTTCTAATAGCTCGTAATACCAGCGTTGTCTGTAGATGAGCGGTGAGGGAAAACTGCTCGTTAGCACCGCACCCCTGTTAACGCAAAACTCGTAATCTAGGTGTTATTTTTTATATTTTTATCTACTATTACAACCTCTATGTCCAAAAAAATGTATCAAATGATTGCTAAGCTCATGTGTAAAGCTGAGACCAAGAGTGTTGCTATTTAAATCTTCCAAAAATAATTCTAATAGTTCTCTATCCCCCTTCCAAATAATAAAGACGTCATCTATGAAGCGTCTATAGAGCACAAGGTTCGCTCCCCATGGGCAATTGCCTAGAAAGTTTTCTTCAAAGAATCCCATGAATAAATTAGCATAGCTGGGAGCGAACCTTGTGACCATAGCTGTACCCTTGGTTTGGAGGTAAAATTCATTGTTAAAGAGAAAACTGTTATTTTTTAGAATTAATTCTATTCTATTAATGATAAATTGATTTTGTTGAGTTTTAAGCTTTTGATCTTTATTTAAAAAGTGTGTAATTGATTTAAGATCTAGATTATGATCGATGTTTCTATAGAGTGAATTCACATCACACGTAGCCATGATGTAATTCTCTTCCCAAGTAATTTCGTTAAGTAGATTTATGAAATGAGTGGAATCTTTCAGGAATGCTGGGAGTTTCACTACATGTGTTTGAAGGTAATAGTCTACATACTGAGAAAGTTTGCAGGTTAATGACTCAATGTCTGAGATTATAGGACGCCCGGGGAGAGTTTTTAAATTTTTGTGAATCTTGGGCAAAAAATAAAATGTTGGGATTGTGTTTAACTCTAGTTCTTGTTTTTTGATGGGATTATTTTTTAGCTTTGTATAAGTCTTTTTTTTTTTTTTTAAATATTTTTTTATTGAGAAAAATGTTAATATTTTACAGCAAATATAAAGTCAGCAAGTCAAACAAAATGTAGATACATATAAATATACTGCAAGTTGCTTCTTGGGTAAATAAACCAGGTCCTTTTTTTCTGTGATTTCACACATTCAACAGTTCATATCCAAAAGCAGGACATATGGGCTGTATTTGCTGAGTGCTCTTTCCATACCCCAGTTGTAGAGACCTCTTTTGGATCTCGCAGAATAAGGAAGTCAAAGTTGATATTATAGGGGTAGCTGACTGATTATTAGTATATTGCGGTCTATATAAATATTTTTGAGATAAGGTCAAACTTGATATAGATGAATAAAACAAAGAGAAAAAACATACAAAACGAAAAATACTACAAACAACCAGAACTTGATTAAGTGACGTGAAATATAACCACATCTTTAACATTACAGGCAATTACTTATTTCAACCTTCAGATATACTATAATTTGCTGCCCCATCTTTTGCATCCTATGTAAGTGGTAACTTGAACCTAAAGGTGGCTGAAGCTGAGCTCCCCTGAATGGATATAGTAGCTCCTCTTTATAAATTAGCAGCCATGTCTGTTGGATTTATACATATACTTGTCCCACACCACCTCGGCCGCAGGCAGTGCAAGAGGAGAAAGAGCTATTCTATGTGACATGTAGTTTATAACTATAAGTGGATAAGGGATTGCCACTGACATGTTTGTGTGTAAAGTGTTTAGGGCAATTCAAAGACTAATAACTTGTTATGCAGCATTACTAGGAGAACAAAACTCACTATAAGGCTCTAGCCCTGACAATACCTTGATAAATATGGTTTTCATATTGTGAACAGTGTGGGGGGTATTGCAACACATTCTATTAGCTTGCCTGTAGACTAAGTATATCAAACACAGTGAGTATGCATAAAAGAACTAAACTTTACATTTAGAGGCCAAAGAAGGCAATACATTTACTGTTTCAGAATTTAACGGTTGGGCATTAACTAGGCATAATAAATTATACTTAATGGCGTGCTTGACACCTTTGTGTGCCATGATGTATCAAATGGTACAGGGGAATTGTTCCAAGTCTCTATGGGACCTTGCGAGTTAAGCAGCGATCTGATCACAGTCCTGTTTGTCCAGAGAATTGAAGTCACGGCTCTCCAAGGCACCCCCCCCAAGGCCCCGGGGCACCCGACCATACCCGGTCTTCGATAGGGGTGAAGTAAGTGATTTTTCTATGTCAGGGGGTCCCCTTGGAGGTGGTATCCCAAGAGTTTGTACCAGCGTACCTTTATTGTTGGTAAGACCATGTTTTGTTTTTATGGCATGGGTCGCAGGAGTGAGCTGCACGGATGCCAAGCTAGAGTTGAGGGCAGGCTTGTTGTGCATTAGCGTGTCCGGCGGTGAGTGAGACGGCTTCTTTGTGATTCTTTCTCCCCCAGCGGTCTCCGCCGCTTCGCAGTCTCCATATTGCATTGCCGGCATGTAAGGGTGCAAATTGAGAGGATCCATCTGCAAACAGCCCAGTGTCAGCCGTGTGTTTGGTTGCGTGGCCCTCCTGGGCCCTAAGGGTAGGCCGCACTCTGGGGTCTTTAATTGCAGTGACAGTGGGTGCTTCGGTAATGTCGGTGGGATTTTCTGCATCAGGTGGAGCAGTTCCTGTTCCGATGGAGCCTTATCTATTAATTGCTGAAACAGCAATTCCAATTTAAGCAGTGTGCGATCTATTGATGCTAGGGTTGTGCCATTCCTTGTATCTACTGCAGTGGACGCCATTTTTACACCTTTTCCCTTCTGTTTTCTTTTTCTTGTTATCTGGAGTGTGCGGATGGCTGATTCAGCCGGGGAAATCAAAGAGATGTTGAGAAGGCTGCAGTATGATAAGATGGGTTTATCTTGGGTTCGTTTCTGGTGAAACACCCCGGATAGCCGGGGGGGAAGCGCTGCCTGTGTGATCGCCGCTAGTACAGGCCACAATTGTCCATTTCCACCTCTGGGATCATTCGTACATGCTGAGAGTATTTAAAACGATCTGTATAGTGCTTAGAAGCACAAATTAACTTGTATTTTTGTTGAAAGCTGTATTTGTGAGTTAATATTGAGCGGCTTATAACCCACTCACCCAGAGCTCCAGAAAATGCGGCTGATCAGAGCCGCTGCTTGGACACGCCCCCTGTATAAGTCTTTTTATCATTCAATAGCATATTTGATTCTTCTAAATAAAATACACTATCCATGATAACGATTCCACCACCTTTATCAACAGGTTTTAACGTAATCTCTTTATTATTTTGTAATTCTTTAAGAATTTCACGTTCTTTAACTTTAAGGTTTTGGTGGAAAGGTTTACTATCATCAAGTTCAAGTTCATCAAGTCCTATTTAACCTTTTTTCCAAAGATTTGGATTTGTTCACTTTTTTCATGTGTCGGATAAAAAGTTGATTTAGGTTTCAATCCTGAATGTGTATAAATTTTGGGGTAAGATTCTGGCTTAGTTATTGGATTTTTAAAAAAATATCTTTTTAGTTTTAATTTGCGGACAAATTTATTTATTTTAATTAGAGTCTCAAATTTATTTAATTTGCACAATTTTGCAAAAGATAAGCCTTTGGCTAATATGTTTCCCTCCTCATTTTTTAGGGGATATTTACTTATATTAAAGATTCCATTTGGTTTATCAGATTGAGGTACGATTTTGGTAGTTATCTTATTCTTTTTACTGGAATTTAACCCTCTGCTTCCTCTCTTCCATTTTTTATTCTTGGAGTACCCCAGATTGTACTTTGATTTCCTAATTGGAAATTTGAGGGGCCTTCTTGTACTGGAGACTGGTCTAAATAATTAACCTGAGGATTTTCTGATTGTGGTCTGAGATTTAGGGGTTCAAATCTATTTGAAAGTGGAATTCTCCAATTTTTATTTTCTTTTCTACTATTTGTTTTATCTTTCCAGTATAGGTGTCTATCATCAAATCTCTCTGACTTATTTGGTTCTAGATAGTTAGATTCTGAATAGTTCCAAGTTTTTTCAGCTGGTGGAGTAAAGGGTATTTGATTTCTATATTCAAATTGATTGGGATGATTATAAGTATGGTCTTGGGTTTGAAAATTCCTATTAAAAGACGAATGGCCTTCCAACTTTGTGGTTTATATTTCTATTTGGTTGGTGATAGAATGATTGACTATGTAACCGATTATCTGAATTTTCTTACTAAAAAGTATTACATTTTTTGGTTTGTATTCTGCATTTGTGTCTACATTGATATTAGTTGTATCAAATGTTTGATTTTCATTGGATATGAGTTTGGTTGTCAGATCTTCTATCTTGTAGTCTTCAATATCTCTTTTGAGTTTTTTAATTTTCCCCTCTAAAAGTCTTTCTTTAAATTCAGTTATATTTTTCATTATGATTTTTTGGTTTTCTAAATATTCTGAATTTTTATTCATATTATTTACTGTTTCTTTAAATGTGTCAATTCTTGCCCTAAGATCAGCCAAAGTTAAATCTCTAGCTTTAATAATCACTCGTAGTAATTTTTTTAAATAACCAATTTTTTTTAAATAACCACATTTTTTAACAATAAATTTTTTTTCAATAACAATTTTTAATAATAAATGTTAACCCCTATATTAGAACATAGTGTTTGGGATTTATTAGCACCTAAAATGTATGTGTGTAGAGGACAATACGATAACATTTGTTTTTAGGTATATACACCTTTAAGAATCAGATATAAGTAAGTTTGACACAGATCCATTAACTCAGAGTTTTGTATATTAACCGGAACCTGTGTGAACTTTTTTGATTGGCCTAAACACTTGTCAATCATAGATCATTGAAATCTTTTCTGGTATTTAAGACAACCAGGTAACTAAGGTGGGCATCTTGATAAAGGCTGACTTACAGCCGAAACGCTTAGATGCACTTTACTACCTGGTATCCCATCACTTTAAAGCACTTTGGATTCACTTTTGAATGCTGAACGCTGACTCTCATAGTGTTTAACGGGTGTTCAATGTCCCTTTGTATATAACGAGGAACTTAACACAGCAATACCGTTTATTAGCACTTTCAGGGAGAATCTCTGTTCCTGTTTCTTTTTTCCTCATCCACTCCAAGGCTCAAGCTGCATATTTGGATCATTTGGATTTGCTCATAAAGCTGACAGATGAGTCTGGTTGGAACCGCATGGCAGCCCAGCTCCTGGCATCATCAGCATAGAGGCTACTAGCTTCACATAGAGGATAACAGAGGAACAATTACCACAGACACAGTTTGATACAATGTATCAGAAGGTACTTTCAAAGCTGTAAATAAACAGCGGTCTTTGAACCATCTATCAGCTGCACAAATAAAAGTGATCTTTTCTCAGCTCACATCGTTTTTGTTTTAAGCTGCTATTTCTTTGCTATTTGGGTTTTTGAATACTTCCCCTTACGAATCTAATGTTTTATGTATTTAATATCCATTATACAGTGCCGGCACTTTTTTATTGATATTGTGGATATCCTATCCTTAAATAAATTTGTATATTACCTTTTACTTATAACTATCATGTGTTTTTAACAAAGGTTCTTTTTTACATAGGTGCTTCATAAATCCCTAGACAGCACTACTCCTCCCAAATCAAACAGGGCTTATTAGTCTGACACTAATTGTATTTATTTTTTCTATTAGTCAGTTTTTGCTCTCTAGCAGAGCGCTAACCCATTCCTCTCCACTAGCTACACCTATACTTGGGCAATGTGAATAAAGTGAGGGGTACTTACATAGGCACAGTTCGCGACAAGGACAGCAAACAGGTGTGTGGCATCAGAGGCTAGAAGCGGCGTGCGGCAATGTCATCATCGCCGTAACCATGGCAACGGCCGTGAGAGGAGAGTGCCGAGCCACCTCCAAGACAGAACAGCGTTACAACTATATGGCATCAGTTTTGCAAGAATGCTACATATTAGCAAGAGCACTAGATAGCAGCACTATTTCCTGCCATGTAGAGCTCCAAACATGCATGCTACCTACCAAGGTATCTCTTCAACAGAGAATAACATGAGAACAAAGAATATTTGATAATAGAAATAACATTGTAACATAGATATTGAAGGCAGATAAGAGCCATAGGCCCAGCGAGTCTGCCCGATATTTCCTAAAAGTATAAACGTTTCTATTTCTTAGGATAGCCTTATGCTTGTACCAGGCATTCTTAAAGTTCCACTTTTTTTTTTTTAATTGTATGTTCTGTTTGAATCATAAAATATATTTTTTTTGTTTCATATCCCTTTTAAAAGGTGGGAAAGGGCTATTGGATCAGTCATTTTACAGATGACTGACAAATTTCTATTTAGAGAACACAGCTGCGGGATTTTGCTTTGTAATCACCCGAGAAACTCATCGAGTGACTGGGACAATTCCCATATAAAAAGCACAGGAACCAACATTAAAAAACAAACAAACACTATAATACATTTGAAACATTCTTTTTTATACTTAACAAATATTTATTAATATTCTCTTTATTAATATGAATGGTAAGTAAGCATTCTTTTTCTTCTTCTTCTTGTTATCATTTATTTCTAGAACACAAAGTTATAATATGCAAAACAAACATTTATAATTAAGAAGCAAATGGGCCCTAAAAATAGTTGCCAGCTTTTGAAGATCACCCTGGCCTCCCAGCTCCACCCACAAAACCACGCCTGCTAATGCTGACTCCATGCAACCCTGCCCACATGCTTTCCTGAGTCAGGATAAGTATTCATCAACTGCTGGAACCGCTATTGTGAGAGAAACTTTCAAACCTGCTATCTAAAAGTGAGGCGTTTGCAATAAAAGTGAGAAACATAAACAAGTTTTTGCCTATGTATGAGTGGGAATAGACACAGGACATAAGATAAACATAAGTAAGGAACATAGACAAGTTATTGGCTATGTATGAGTGGGAATAGACACAGGACATAAGATAAACATAAGTAAGGAACATAGACAAGTTATTGGCTATGTATGAGTGGGCATAGACACAGGACATAAGATAAACATAAGTAAGGAACATAAACAAGTTATTGGCTACGTATGAGTGGGAATAGACACAGGACATCAGATGAACATAAGTGAGGAACATAGACAAGTTATTGGCTATGTATGAGTGGGCATAGACACAGGACATAAGATAAACATAAGTAAGGAACGTAAACAAGTTATTGACTATGTATGAGTGGGAATAGACACAGGACATAAGATAAACATAAGTGAGGAACATAAACAAGTTATTGGCTATGTATGAGTGGGCATAGACACAGGACATAAGATAAACATAAGTAAGGAACATAAACAAGTTATTGGCTATGTATG
The DNA here is from genome assembly GCF_027579735.1 of Bombina bombina. Taxonomy (NCBI): domain Eukaryota; kingdom Metazoa; phylum Chordata; class Amphibia; order Anura; family Bombinatoridae; genus Bombina; species Bombina bombina. Next base: position 921,795,568 of record NC_069501.1, read on the forward strand.
AGTGGGCATAGATACAGGACATAAGATAAACATAAGTAAGGAACATAAACAAGTTATTGACTATGTATGAGTGGGCATAGACACAGGACATAAGATAAACATAAGTAAGGAACATAAACAAGTTATTGGCTATGTATGAGTGGGCATAGACACAGGACATAAGATAAACATAAGTAAGGAACATAAACAAGTTATTGGCTATGTATGAGTGGGCATAGATACAGGACATAAGATAAACATAAGTAAGGAACATAAACAAGTTATTGACTATGTATGAGTGGGCATAGACACAGGACATAAGATAAACATAAGTAAGGAACATAAACAAGTTATTGGCTATGTATGAGTGGGCATAGACACAGGACATAAGATAAACATAAGTGAGGAACATAAACAAGTTATTGGCTATGTATGAGTCAGCATAGGGATATGACATAAGATGCTATGTGTAAGTGTTCCTTTTCCGATGTACTGGTTGAGTAAAGGCTTTATTTCTATTGGAATCAAACATATTTAGACATTCTCTATAAAAATAATTATTATAATAACAATAACCAAACTTATAGGACAAAGGCAGTCACGGTGGCTATGTATTTATTGCATTTGTTTTGCTTCTCATTTGTCACTCTCTTAATCACATATTATGTTTTCTTTCACAATCTTTTATTTGATTTGTTACCTAGCTGGAGATGCTAGTAATGTAACTTTTTTCTTTTGTTTCCTCATTTAACATACTGTGGGCTAGATTACAAGTGGAGCACTATGTAGCGTTTTCGTTATAGTGCTAATTGCGCTAGAAGAAATATTTTTGCGCGTGTCGGGTTGCGCTGGTATTACGAGTTGAAAGTGAAAAGTTATCATGCTAATCCAACTTACAATATCGTGTGCACATTCCCCCACTCATGCGCAAACCCCATAGCATATTCTCATGTGCGCTAACCCGACATGGAAATATGAATATTTCACATGCCAATGTTCTGCACATAACAGAATATGTTATATTTATTCACACATATATATATATATATATATACTGTGTGTGTATATATATATATATATATATATATATATATATATATATAAATATATATCTGATGGTATTTTGGTACAAAATATATCTATACCTATATATATACATAATTATATATACAGTGGGTATTGAAAATAATCACCCCCCCCATGAAATTAATCACATTTTGTTGCTTTGCAGCCTGAAATAAAGACAGACACCATTTTTGTTTATCCAGTTGTAATTACCCAGTGCAACTTATAACATCCAAGTGAAAGATATAACACCAACATGTCAGGGAAAAATAAAGACAATTCAAAAACAGAATCACTGATTTGGAAAAAGGATCACCCCCTTGTGTCAGTATTTTGTTTTAACCACCTTTTGCTCTAATTACAGCCTTTAGTCTGTTGGGATATGTCTCTACTAACTTTGCACATCTAGACTGTGCAATATTTGCCCACTCTTTGCAGAACTGCTCCAGTTCTGTTATAATTGATGGTGACCGTTTGTGGACTGCAGTCCTCAAGTTATGCCACATATATTCAATGGGATTTAAGTCTGGGCTCTGACTTGGCCTTCAACCACTGTGTGGGGATTTTTTCTGTGTGCTTTAGGTAATTGACATGTTGGAAGCTAAACCTTCTTCCCATTGACAACTTCCTGACAGAGGGCAGCAGATTTTCCTCAAGAATGTGACGGTATTTTGCTCCATCCATTACTCCTTCTATCCTGATAAGTGCTCCAGTGCCTGCTTCAGAGAAACACCCCCATGACAGGATATTACCACCTCCATGCTTTACTGTAGGTATGGTGTAATTTGGATGGTAAGCTGTATTGGATTTCCTCCAGACATATCGTTTAGTGTTGATGCCAAATAATTCAATTTTAGTCTCATCTTACTATAACACCTTTTTCCATGTGGCGTCAGAATTTCCTAGGTGTGTTATGTCAAAGCTCAGTCATAACTGCATGTGGCCTTTCTTGAGGAGTGGCTTTTTTCTTGCAACCTTCCCATACAAGCCACATTTGTGGAGAATTTGTGATATTGTTGTCACATGCACACGATGACCTCTTTGTCATAAATTCCTGCAACTGCTTCCAAGTTGCTGTGGGCCTCTTGGTAGCCTCTCTGACCAGTTTCCTCCTGGCTCTTTCATCCAGTTTGGAGCGATGTCCTGATCCAGAGAGGGTCTGTGTTGTACCAAATACCTTCCACTTCTTAATAATATACTTCACTGTGCTTCTAGGCATTGATAAAGCCTTTAATATTTCTTGTTTCCATCTCCTGACTTGTGCCTGTCCACAACATTATCCTGGAAATCTTTTGACAGTGCTTTGCCACCCATAGTTTATTGTTTGCTTCAGTTGCACTACCAGGGACTGAGATGCTCCAGGAAAGCTCTTTTCATGCTGAGCTAATCAATATGCCCACAGCTGATCAAATGGTCAAATTGCTTTGTGTGTGCCGTTGAGATGATGGTGATTAGCTACACCTGATTGAGTTTACAAGTAATTTTAGGAGGGGGTGATACTTTTTCCAACTAAGTGATTCTATTGTTGAATTGTCTTTATTTTTGCCTGACATGTTGGTGTTATATCTTTCATTTGGATGTTATAATTTGCATGGAGTAATTAGAACTGGAAAAGCAAAAACTGTGTGTGTCTTTATTTCAGGCTGCAAAGGTGAAATAATTATTCCATATTCAGCACCTACTGTTTCTCACCCTCCTAGCCTTCTAGTCTGTAAGTTCCCACGGGTATAGTATATTTGTTTGATAAATGTTATCCTGTCTCTTAAAAATATTGTATCTTCGTTGTACTTTTCTCTTTTGTACCCATGGACAGCGCTGCAGAATTTGTTGGTGCTTTATAAATAAAGTATAATAATAATAATAATATTCATTCTATTGTTTAGCCATGTTACTATTGTGGCCAACTCTTAAAGTAAGCTAGAAGAAAACATGAGCTCCTATTTACTAAATAGATTATACAGTGCTAGATCGAAGAGCTGATTTTGCTTGGTATATATAAAGCTATTACTTTACCTATAATGTTCAGAGAGAACAATGAGAGAAATCAATATTTCATTTATCAGTGCTTGTCTTCCCTTCACAAAGGGCCAAATAAACACTATCAACATGCTGGTAACATCTATTGTGAAAAAAACCCGGAATAACCGTTATATCATTGGAAGCAGAAAACACACATTGATTTATTCGCCTAAAAGAAACATTGTCTCCTTACTCTTCTTTATGAATCCTATTTCATTTACAGTAGACACTATTTTTTATTGCTTCTCTTTAATATTTTAATGTGCTTTCCAATCATATCTTTTACTTATCCACTATGGATATTAAATAGTAAATTGTAGACTATGTTAAAATATAACATTCAATGGAAAAACATGTCAGTTGCTTGTTACATTTAGAAATAATTGCAATAGAAAGAAATGTGTGCGTAGTCATACTTGGCTTGTAACGTTATTGGAAATAATTGCCAAGTCTGATTTTTTTTCCCCTGATGATCATGTATCAATTATAATTTGTGAGCTGGAAAAATGAATGTGAATAGTAAACCTAGCTGGAGTGATACAGTTATCAGTACCCTTGCTGAGCCTTCTTTTTTATCCATGGATATCAGGCACTGTGGTAAGGATGTCCCACAGTCAAATTGTTGCCCATCGTGTGAAATTGAATCTCAGAAAAGGGACTATGACATCTGTTTCTTCCCATTTGAATTTTTATCACCATAATAAATGCAGTGAAACATGTATCTTCATCGTTGTGCAAATATTAAACAGATGTTGTGACAGCACAGAATGTATTGCATTTTTCTTGGTGTCAAACAATCTGTTAAGCCTTTTGTCCTCTTGGCTGTAGCTTTGTAGTTTTGATTAAGCATCAAGCAGAAAGTGTGAACAAAAAGTAAATGAATTATGAAAACTGATATTTCTACAAGCAACATTGTCCTCTTATAATATTTTTATAAATAACTTTTCCCTAAATTACACCTAGATTACAAGATTTGCTTTATAGAGGGTGCAAAACGAACGCAACAAAAGTTTGCGTTTATTCACCCTCCATAGCACTGCCATTACGAGTATTTGAAAAGCCGGCTTGTGTCTGCAATATGGTTGCGTTGAGCTCCATACCGCACAAAATACAAGGGCTGCTTTGACGTGCTCATGCACGCTTTTCCCATAGACATCAATGGGGAGAGAGTGTTAGAAAAAAACTAACACCTGCGATCGCAGAATGAAAAGCTCCGTAATGCAGCCCCATTGATGTCTATGGGGAAAAAAAAGTTACGTTTAAACCTAATACCCTAACATAAACCCCGCATCTAAACACCCCTAATCTGCTGCCCCGACATCGCAGACACCTACATAATGTTATTAACCCCTAATCTGCCACTCCCAATATCGCCGCCACTATAATAAAGTTATTAACCCCTATTCCCCTGCACCTCAACATCGCCCACACTATAATAAAGATATTAACCCCTATTCCGCCACTCCCCGACATAGCTGCCACTAAGTAAACTTATTAACCCCTAAACCTCTGGCCTCCTACATCACTACCACTAAATTAACCTATTAACCCCTTGGGCGATGTTGGGGTGCTGGGGAATAGGGGTTAATAACTTTAGTATAGTGGCGACGATGTCGGGGAGCGGCGGAGTAGGGGTTAATAAATTTTATTAGCGGTGAGGATGTCAGGAGTGGCAGATTAGGGGTTAATAACTTTAATATAGTGTTTGCGATGCAGGAGGGTTAATAGGTAGTTTAAGGGTGTTAGTTTACTTTGTAACAGTTTAGTTATGAGTTTTTTGTAACAGTTTTGTTGCGTAAAACTCCTAACTACTGGTCTCAGATGGCGGTACGGATCACGTCGGTATAGGGAATCCCATGAAAAAACGTTATTTTTTTGAGTGCGGGACTGACGTTGCGTTACAAGCTAAAAGGCTTGCGGTACAGCTATACCAACAAGACTCGTAATGGCTGCATTGCTGTTTTAACACTGAAATGGCCATTTTTTCAGCATTAAAACACGAACGCAAAACTCGTAATCTAGGAGAATTTAATTATGAATAAATCAAAGCAAATATAACATCATGAATGAAATCTGCTGCATAACCTAAAATATGTGTAAAAATATTATCTTTATGGTTTATGCAGCTTCTGTGTTATAAATTCTGTTAACATTTAAAAATGTAAAAGGAAAGTTATAAAAAGAAAAATAATTACGTGAAAAAAACAGAAAATGTATTCTTTTTTTCTAGCATCCTCCAGCCTCAATAGTAACAGCTGCCCTGGATATAAAAGGCATGTGTGGTGCTGCATGCAGAGAAAGGAGAGCGAAAAATGAGATTAAACATGAACACAGATAAAGATAGGAAAATGTAGAATATTTGTGGTGGGCTCTTGACCCCCCTTTTTGTGATTTCTTTTTGTTTATAAGCACCCCTAATGCATACTTTTTTACTCAATATTCTGATGTAAATGCATTAAAAAATATGCCATGTATCTGAATTTTAAATCAGTGCCTTTTATAAACCACTGATGCTACACTTGTAGATGGTATTTATTTCCAGCAATCAACAATTTAGACAGTTTTTTTTTTTCTTTTTAGCTTTTAAATATTTCTGTGCACTTTGTTGCTTACTCTTTTATTGTTATATTTCAAAAATTCACTTGTATAGTCTTGGTATTGGACCCACTGATTAAAGGGCCATGATACCCAAATGTCAAAACACTTGAAATTTATGCAGCATAGCTGTAAAAAGCTGACTAGAAAATATCACCTGAATATGTAAAAAAGTAAGAGATTTACCTCAAAATTTCCTAGCTATTCACACCCCATGGCAAAGAGACTTTAGTCCCAGCACTTAAAAGGGAGTGTGCATCTAGCATGTGTAAGCACAGTCATATTATTTTTCTATTCAGTTTAAGGAAGTTTACTATGAAATCTCATGAGATATTTTGGCCTTTGAAATAGCTGATTTAGCCTGTGGTATGCCCACCTATACTGAAGGTTTTGAAGAAATTTTGAGGTAATATATCTTCCTTTTTTACATAGAGATGCTCAGGTGATATTTTCATGTCAGCTTTTTACAGTTATGCTGCATCACGTTCAAGTGATTTAGCATATGATTATTACGTCCCTTTAATTGACTTATTCTTTTTACAGCCCCCCTGTTAATGACTAAAGTAAACACTGACGCAATGCTGTGGATGAAATTCAGGATGGGACTAAACAGTTCTGGAGTGGTCAAAGCAAAGTTGACAAGTCAGGGTCAACATCTAGGAAATCTAGAGCAGAACCAAGTCAATATCCAAAAAGGGTACTCTAGAATGGAGCACAAGGCCTGGAACAGCACAGGCAAAAACAGGTGCAAATTCATCAGGCAAACAGATAGTTAAAGTCCAGAAGCAGACAACAAACAAAGGGCATGCACAGACAGTATTATGTAAAGAATGAAGACAAGATTGGAGGCAAAAACTATGCCACGATTGCACAGAAAATGATGCTCTAACCACAACATTGCATCCAAAGCAATCCAGGTTCAAGGTATAAAAACCCTACAACAGTTACAAGTAACTGTAGCATAAAAATGATTATTTACATACTAAGGGCCAGATTCTGACTGGAGTGCAAAATATCGCTTTCACTAAAGCAATATTTGCACTTCACTGAGTAATACCAGCGCAAAGGTGCAATGCGAACGTGACCTCATGGAGCGAAGGGTTAAGTCGCGCAGCGATGGGCAGCAAAGTGTAAATATATATGTATATACTTTTATATATATATATATATATATATATATATATATATATATATATATATATATATATATATATATATATGTGTGTGTGTGTGTGTTAATATGTGTATATAAACATATTAACCCAACACTTATAACCCCTAGAAACTGCTCTGTGTATTATTTTTTATAAAGAATAAAATGCTAAAAAAAAAAATCATAAAAAAATGAGACTCTTTATTTTGGGACACTTTTAAAAAATTAACCAGAGATCTAATCTACTTGCTTATGGATTACAAATTGGGAGCTCAGACCTATGTGAGACCCAGAGTCCCTGGGGAGTATAATTTACAAAGAAGACAAAAAAAGACTTCACAGCAGCTGAATGATACAGGGACACATGAATACCCTTGTATGTACACAGCATTTCCCTAACGAGACTTCAGCCATAACTACCCTCACTCATCCTTAGCTTTCCCCTGAGGGATACAGGTATTTCCTACTGCAATCCTGCACAGAATGGGCTCTCTACTGGATACTGCTGCATCTGCATTGACATAGATATGACATGTCTGGTAAGCCAGTGGAGGGGTGCTGCAGAAGGTAAGTGTCTTTACACAGCACACACACAGCCCAGAGGCTATTTGTCGGTACCCTGACACAGGTATGGCATTGCCAAGGGAATTAACCTGCTCTCCTCACGACACAATCTTTTTCTTCATACCAGGTCCCTAACGGTTCTATCATAATAACACTATCAGGGAAGCCTCTGATCCTTTTTTAGCTAATTACACTGGGAGATTGTATAAGTATCTGAGGGAGTGTTACATACTGTAGATGTCTCTCCACCAGGTTTTCTCTATACTGCTTATTGTAAAAGGTGTCATTGCATACTGTTATATAAGTACAACTACGGAACAAAATGTTTCTGTCCCCACTGATATTTCTATAGAGGAGTCAGTTTCTGATGTCCCTCTAGCTACATATATTTGTTTATTTTGCAAATCTGTTCCAGTATGCCAGGTCAACTAAATCTGTGAGAATTGTGTACCTCAGATTTTGCATGCAAACCAAACACAACCTTCCGTTTCTCAGAGGGAAGTTTGCCCAATATTTGTCTCCTGATTTTACTCCTAAATTTAAAAATACCATGTACAAAATTGTGACAGATTGGCAGCAATCCCCAAACCAATGTATGTCTCATGAGGTTAATGTGCAAAATCCTGCTCTCTTACAGAGCTCTGACTCTGAGGATGCAAATATTTTTATTTCCGATGGAGTGTCATCAGATGAACAGGATTTAAGGTGGAGCATGTCCGCCTCTTATTGCAGGAGGTATTAAAGACTCTAGACATTTCAGAGTAAAAGCCTGCTGAAAACAAGCCTGTTAATCAATTAAAGAAACAGTCTGCTTCATTTTTTTATTGTTTAAAATAGTGTGCATGATGAATAAGTATAGTATAGTAAAGATGAATGACTTAAAGGGACAGTCTACTCCAGAAATTCTATTATTTAGAAAGATAGATAATCCCTTTATTACACATTCCCCTGTTTTGCACAGCCAACATGGTTATATTAATATACTTTTGACCTCTGTGATTACCTTGTATCTAAGCCTCTTCTGACAGCCCCCTTATCACATGACTATTTATTATATATTGACTTTGAGTTTAGCCAATTAGTGCTGTGTAATGCACAATTTTACGGGAGTGAGCACAATGTTATCTATATCGCCCACATGAATTAGCAGTCTCTTGCTATGAAAAGCTAATAAAAAAGCATGTGAAAAGAGTTTGTCTGTAGTGGCTTAGATACTTTGCATACAAAGAGAGAAGCGCTCTACCAGGAACGAACAACAGCTCAGTGGCTTGTTCTATGGCGATTTACCACCCGGAAGCAGCCTCTTTTAGACCAGTGTGCTTTTCACAGAAGAAAACTTTCCTGAAGTATATCAGTGTGATCCTGCCAAGTAAGGTCAGTCCAGCCCCGAAATACCAGGCAATTCTCCTCTGAACAAGGAACATGACAACCCCAGACGATCGTTTCGGCCTCCTATGGGCCTCGTCAGTGAGGTGCAGCCACATTCCTCTAAGCACACTGGGCAAGGAGTCCACGTCTGGTTTCCCCCATCACCCATAGGGAGACTTCCCCAGGGTCATAATAATTTGCATACAAAGAGAGAAGCGCTCTACCAGGAACGAACAACAGCTCAGTGGCTTGTTCTATGGCGATTTACCACCCGGAAGCAGCCTCTTTTAGACCAGTGTGCTTTTCACAGAAGAAAACTTTCCTGAAGTATATCAGTCTGATCCTGCCAAGTAAGGTCAGTCCAGCCCCGAAATACCAGGCAATTCTCCTCTGAACAAGGAACATGACAACCCCAGACGATCGTTTCGGCCTCCTATGGGCCTCGTCAGTGAGGTGCAGCCACATTCCTCTAAGCACACTGGGCAAGGAGTCCACGTCTGGTTTCCCCCATCACCCATAGGGAGACTTCCCCAGGGTCATAATAATTTGCATACAAAGAGAGAAGCGCTCTACCAGGAACGAACAACAGCTCAGTGGCTTGTTTTATGGCGATTTACCACCCGGAAGCAGCCTCTTTTAGACCAGTGTGCTTTTCACAGAAGAAAACTTTCCTGAAGTATATCAGTCTGATCCTGCCAAGTAAGGTCAGTCCAGCCCCGAAATACCAGGCAATTCTCCTCTGAACAAGGAACATGACAACCCCAGACGATCGTTTCGGCCTCCTATGGGCCTCGTCAGTGAGGTGCAGCCACATTCCTCTAAGCACACTGGGCAAGGAGTCCACGTCTGGTTTCCCCCATCACCCATAGGGAGACTTCCCCAGGGTCATAATAATTTGCATACAAAGAGAGAAGCGCTCTACCAGGAACGAACAACAGCTCAGTGGCTTGTTCTATGGTGATTTACCACCCGGAAGCAGCCTCTTTTAGACCAGTGTGCTTTTCACAGAAGAAAACTTTCCTGAAGTATATCAGTCTGATCCTGCCAAGTAAGGTCAGTCCAGCCCCGAAATACCAGGCAATTCTCCTCTGAACAAGGAACATGACAACCCCAGACGATCGTTTCGGCCTCCTATGGGCCTCGTCAGACAGAAATTTAGAGGTTTACATTTTATAAAGTATATTATAAACAATTTTATTTTATAAAGTATATATAACAATGTTGGTTGTGCAAAGCTGGGGAATGGGTAGTAAAGGTGTAATCTATCTTTTTAAACAATAACAATTTTGGTGTAGACTGTCCATTTAAATATTGTTTTCAAAGCTCCACCAAAAATTCCACAGGTATTTCAGGTCCCTGATTTAGTCTCTGACTATATTGACTAAATATGTACCCTATTCCAGAACAGAATATGGAAGTGTGGGAAACAATCTCTAAGGTTGATGGTGCTATTTCCACTCTCGCCAAATGTACAACTATCCCTATGGAGGATAGCACTTCTTTTAGAAACCCAATGGTCTTTCTTAAGGAAACTCTTTCTCCAAACAGGTCTTTTTTCTTAGAGCAGCTGTTTTATTCAGCTGTGTGGTGGCAGCAGGAACACTCTCTAGCCAAAATGGTGGCGGACAATTCCTCTACCGAGGATTTACAAAATTGCATTAAGGCCCATAAAATGGTTTAAGCATTTCTTATATATATATATATATATATATAGACCTTTAGGTACATTTTGTAGACATATCCATAAATTTGTTGTTACTTGTTCATATTATTAAGATTGGATACTAGGGTCAGCAGACAAGATTTCTAAAAAATAGACTGATGACTTTTTCTCTCCAAGGGAATATTATATTCGATTCAGACTTGTTACTGGTGGGAAAGGAGCCTTTATCCCTCAGGATAAAAAAATCAAAACGAAAGAACAGACGAGGGAATCAGATTAATTAATTTTGCTCCTCAGGAGATCAGAAGTCCTCCTCTTCTCAGAAACCTGAGCCCTCCTAGTCAGCCTGGAAGCCTGATTCTTCGTGGTCAAAGACCAAGCAATCCAAAAAGTCTAACAACACCACTAATTCAGCATGAAGGTGCAACTCCCAAACCAGATTCTGTTCTGGTAGTGGGCAGACTGAGTATCTTTCAGGAGGCCTGGCGCAGGTCAGTCCAGGACCCCTGGGTTCGAAATTTAATTTCTCAGAGTTACAGGATAGGCTTTTGGTTCCCAAACTTCAAAGGAGGCAGCCTTTCTACACTGCGTTCAGGAATTAGAGGATATGTGGGTAATTATCCCAGTACCTGTATCTCAACAGGGTCAAGGGTTTTACTCCAGTCTGTTCATTGTCCCAAAGAAGGAATAGACTTACAGACCTATATTACACCTAAAGACTTTAAACATGTTTGTCAGTGTTCCCACTTTAAAGTAGGAAGCCATTCGCACAATTTTGCCCTTAATTTAACATGGCAAGTTTATGACTACAATAGAAATCAATGATGCACACCTGCACTTTCCCATCCACAGAGATCACTATCAGTTCCTAAAGTTTGCATATATGGACAAACCCTACCAGTTTGTTGGTCTGGCTACAGCTCCACACATCTTTACAAAGGTGCTAGGGGCTTTGTAAGTGGTGATCAGAGCTCAGGGGACTTCAGTTGCACCGTATCTGGATGACATACTGGTGCAAGCTCCTTCTCTGCCATTAGCAATCTCTCATACTTGCAAGCTTCTATTATTTCTCCAAAACAATGGTTGGAAGATCAATGTTCCCAAAAGCTTATTATATCCTGCTACAAGAGTAAAATAGATTCAGTCTGTGTGCATCTGTTCCTGATAGAACTAAGAAGGTTAAAACTCCAGAGAGCATGTCTCTCCCTGCAGAGTACTGTATTGCTTCTGTAGTTCAGTGCATGGAGGTAGTGGGTCTTATGGTAGCCGCTTCAGACGAGGTTCCTTTTGCCAGCTTTCACTTACATCCTCTTCAACGATCCATACTCATTCAGTGGTCAATCTACATTTAGAGTAACACATCCCTCTGGATTCATCTGTCAGACAATCAAAGTCCTTTTTTGAGAAAAAAGGGCTGAAGGAGCGCCTAACCAAAGGCAAGGTCTAAAAACCATTAAATTAGATCTATAACTATTAAAAGGTATTCGTATTTAATAACACTTAATACATAAGTAACGGGTTAAGATTAATAGTAACAAAATTACATATAAATGCATGGATCCATGACTGCAAGTTTAAAAACACAAAATGTAGATACAACAGATAAAAATATAGCGTGTTATGCGCTGACAATGTGTACTCTTAGATGAATAAATCACAAAAAACAGTGAGGGGAGAAACGCGTTGATCGTGTCTCACATTCTTATCACCCATTATCAAGCTATTTGAATTCGAGCTGTTCATACTCAGAGTGTGTGAAATTAATACAGCTGCTGAACCGAACCGACCCGAACTGCTCAATATTTTGGGACTATCTACTAAGGCACCAAAGATCTAAGAGAGCTGTGCCTGAAGACTCCACAGGACATCTTGAAACCCCCTACAGAGGTCTGTGACCAAATACAGCCATCGGAAAAGATCATATCTCACTACTTACTGCTGAAACGGCTGAATCGAAATCTGACAAGTGAGAAAATACTTGCTGACAGCCCCGTCATTCCAACTCCTCCCACGGCTAGATACCTCTCAAATCTTATCGGAAGGGAGAACACAAGCGGATATCTTTTGGGAAAGACTACTACACTGTGACTACCACACACGACCCCAATACCGGGTCCGCATTTCAACTCACGCTAAGCGCAAGGTACCACTCATGACAATAGTTTGATCCTATGCTCTTTTAGTATGATCAACTAATTACATACTGTCTTTCTCTTTTTTCTTTTAGTGCTCACTGGGGATAATGATCCTTAGAGACTACCGCACTTGCATTTCTTTGCTGGATGTCCAGTTTCTACCTAAATGTTTTTATCTGCTTATTTATTTAACATTTCCACTTGCTCACTAACCTATATGTTCTAGGAGTTTTATATAAGATTATCTCCAGGACTATCTCTAGGATATTACTGTGTTTTTTTTATAGGACTATCTCTAGGAATATCATTGTAATTACTTATTCTTATTTCAAGACGTCTGCCCCACCTATTAATCTATTAATTTTTACGCTTGTTATATATTATTTTAAATGCTTGCTGTACACTATTTCATATATCCACATACCCATTTTTGTATGAACTTTATCCATTAACCCTGCACAGATAATTGCATCACCTATGCAGACCCTTAATTATATATTTTAATCTTGTGGTTAACTACACCCCTTTCTCTATGCTTTCTATGAGCTAATTTAAAGGGCCTCATTAATTACTTGTAAATATATTATTATGGTTTAAACTATTTCTCATATGATTGTATATGCATTGACTATATCCATGGTATTTTAGGTTTATTTTATTTTCTATATTCTCTATATTTTATTTTATGTGTTCTTTTCGAATGTTATGTATGAATTTTATTCTGTGATACTTTATGCTGTGATATATTAAAAACACTATATTTTATCTTACCTATATCGGTATTATTACTATTTTTGGGGGTATTTACCCATGTACTAGTTTTAGACATTTGCTCTTGAATTGATTAGTTTAGACTCATTTATATATTTGGGTTTGTTTTCCTAATTTTTACCAAATTATTTCTTTAGTGTCACCCTAGCTTCAGCGCCAGTATCTCTCACACATTTCTAGAGCTCTTCAAGGCCTGGCCTCTGTTAAAGGAGGAAAAATGTATCCGCTTCAGGTCAGACAATATCATAGCGGTGGCCTATATCAATCATCAAGGAGGTACACACACTCTACTGGTCATGCAGGAAATATCTCAGATTCTGTCCTGGGCAGAGACGAATCAATGCTCCCTGTCAATGATTCACATTCCATGTGTAAACAACTGGGAGGTGGATTTCCTTTGCCATCAATTAGTCTATCCAGGAGAATGGTCTCTCCATCAGGACTTATTCTATCAGCTAGTGAAAAAATGTGGCCTACCAGACATAGATCTGATAGCTTCCCACTTGAATCACAAACTTCCAAAGTACTGTGCAAGATCAAGGGATCCAAGGACTCAAATGGTAGATGCTATTTCCTCCATTTGTTATTCTTCCAAGAGTCATTGCTCAGCTCAAACAGGAGTCAGCATCAGTAATAATAATTGCTCCTGCCTGGCCCCACAGGACATGGTATGCGGACCTAGTAAAGTTGTCCTCAATGCTTCCATGTCGTCTTCCTCTGAGACAAGACCTGTTATCACTTGTTAATCTCTTTCCATCAGGATCTCAAATCTCTAAGTTTAACGGTGTGGAGGTTAAACACCTAGTTTTGAGACATAGAGGATTCTCAGATTCTGTGATTGATACTCTGATACAGGCTAGGAAACCTGTGACTCAAAGGATTTACCACAAGAAAGCATATTTTGTGTGGTGCTCCTGTAAAGTATTTTCTTGTTGTTCCTTTTGGATCCTGAGAATTCTTCAGTTCTTACAAGATGGCCTTGACCAGGGTTTATCAGCTAGTTCCCTGAAAGGTTACCTTTTTGCTTTATCTGTTCTTTTTCAAAGTAGGTTATCTTCCTTTGGTCTTGATGATTAGACCGTTGTTCAGGCGTTAGTTCGAATTAGGACAGTTGTAAGACCTATTTCTCTCCCTGGAATTTGAACCTAGTTCTTTCAGTTCTTCAAGGTCCTCCCTTTGAATCAATGCACTCCATTGACATAAAACTGTTGTCTTGGAAGGTGCTTTTTTTGTTAGCTATCTCTTCTGCTAAAAGAGTTTCTGAGTTGTCAGCATTATCATGGGATCTTCCATTTTTTATTTTTCACAATGACAAGGCTGTACTGCTTACCAAATATGATTTTCTTCCTAAAGTGGTTTCTACTGATAACATTAATCAAGAAATTGTTGTTCCCTCTATTTGTCCAGACACTGCTTACTCTAAAATAAGATTGTTACATAATCTGGATGTAATTAGAGCCTTAAAGTTCTATCTCCAAGCTACTAAAGGGTTCAGAAAAACTTCTAGTTTGTTTGTGCATTACTCTGGCACTCGTAAAGGGCACAAAGCTACTAAGGTAACGTTGGCATCTTGGCTTAAACAGGTTATTCACAATGCTTACTTGGTGGTGGGTAAGTCATCTCCTAAACGTATTACAGCTTACTTGACAAGAGCAATGGCAACATTGTGGGCCTTTAAGAATGATGCATCTTTGTAGCAAATTTGTAAAGCTACCACATGGTATTCTCTATATACTTTTTCTTAATGTTATCGTTTTGATGTCTTTCCTTCTCCACAAGCAGCTTTTTGCAGGAAAGTCCTTCAGGCCACAGTGTCGGCTAAATAGAAACTGTTGGAGAAAGTATTTTCCTACCCTGTCCGTAACATAGACCATCGGTTAATCCCATTTGTTATGGAGGACTGTGGACCATCATAATTTTACAAAGAAAACAATATTTATGCTTACCTGATAGATTCTTTTCGGTGAGCACATGCACTTAACTTCTTTGGTCGACTATGGCGAGGCCTGTTCTGAGTGGAACCTCTCCTGTGAAACCACTGTATGGTCTTGCCCGCCGTGCTGCAGCTCAGTTTCAGGGTCTTGTCAATCTTCTTATAGCCTAGGCCATCTTTATGTAAAGCAACAATTCTTTTTTTCAGATCCTCAGAGAGTTCTTTGCCATGCCATGAACTTCCAGTGACCAGTATGAGAGAGTGTGAGAGCGATAACACCAAATTCAACATACCTGCTCCCCATTCACACCTAAGACCTTGTAACACTAACGAATCACATGGCACCGGGGAGGGAAAATGGCTTATAGGGGCCAATTTGGACATTTCCATTTCAACTCACTTTTGTTGCCAACGGTTTAGACATTAATGGCTGAGTTATTTTGAGGGGACAGCAAATTTACACTGTTATACAGGCTGTACACTCACTACTTTACATTGCAGCAAAGTGTAATTTCTTCAGCGTTGTCACATGAAAATATATAAAATATTAACAAAAATGTGAGGGTGTACTCACTTTTGTGAGATACTGTATATATATATATATATATATATATACAGTATATATATATATATATATACTGTGTGTGTGTATATATATATATATATATATATATGCATACATACACATATTTAGGCATGTGTATGTATGCATATACATTAAAGCTATTTGCAGCCTTTATTTTTTCAAAGACTTTATATCATCTATCTTTGAGCCCTTATAACTTTTTATTATTTTTTATTTTTTTAAGAATTTTTATCAGACAGTGTTTATATGAGTGTAACTGTACTTTTATATGTATTTAAGTTGTGTTTTATGCAACTTTTCTTTTCTACCTACTCTTTACGAGTTCTAAATTTGCACTAGAGAGAAAACATTTACTTTTAACTTAATACTTAATATGGGTACTATTACCGTCACATGCAGAAAGCAAAAAAAACTTGATACCGCTTGCGAGCAACAGTTAATGCGCCACTCGTAATCTAGCTCATAGTAAGTAATCTATAGACGATTAATAAATATATCCTAAAAAGAAATTTAGCCAAGATTAGAGTGCTTCCAACTAACAAAGTGTATATTTCTATATATGTCACACTCCCACAACCTAAAATGGACAGCTGCACACATGTAACATAGGCAGTGCAGAAATCACTCATTCTCATATAGAATTTATAAGTAGCAGCTCCTTACCACTCCTACAGTTTTAGAGCACAGGAAGCCTTTGGAGGCTTAATATAAGGGAGGACAGAAACAGACCATTAAGGGCAGGAATATGTCTTACTTTTAAGAAGTTACTAGGCAGCCAATATGCATCTAGGACATCCTGCATTTTAGTAAAGCAGCTCTTCAACCACTATGCTAGTGCAACTGTTAGCATAGTGCTGGCTAATTTAACCTTCAACATAAACTACATAGAAAGCGGCAGCTTGGAGCTGAACTACAGGGAGTGCAGAATTATTAGGCAAATGAGTATTTGGACCACATCATCCTCTTTATGCATGTTGTCTTACTCCAAGCTGTATAGGCTCAGAAGCCTACTACCAATTAAGCATATTAGGTGATGTGCATCTCTGTAATGAGAAGGGGTGTGGTCTAATGACATCAACACCCTATATCAGGTGTGCATAATTATTAGGCAACTTCCTTTCCTTTGGCAAAATGGGTCAAAAGAAGGACTTGACAGGCTCAGAAAAGTAAAAAATAGTGAGATATCTTGCAGAGGGATGCAGCACTCTTAAAATTGCAAAGCTTCTGAAGCGTGATCATCGAACAATCAAGCGTTTCATTCAAAATAGTCAACAGGGTCGCAAGAAGCGTGTGGAAAAACCAAGGCGCAAAATAACTGCCCATGAACTGAGAAAAGTCAAGCGTGCAGCTGCCAAGATGCCACTTGCCACCAGTTTGGCCATATTTCAGAGCTGCAACATCACTGGAGTGTCCAAATGCACAAGGTGTGCAATACTCAGAGACATGGCCAAGGTAAGAAAGGCTGAAAGACGACCACCACTGAACAAGACACACAAGCTGAAACGTCAAGACTGGGCCAAGAAATATTTCAAGACTGATTTTTCTAAGGTTTTATGGACTGATGAAATGAGAGTGAGTCTTGATGGGCCAGATGGATGGGCCCGTGGCTGGATTGGTAAAGGGCAGAGAGCTCCAGTCCGACTCAGATGCCAGCAAGGTGGAGGTGGAGTACTGGTTTGGGCTGGTATCATCAAAGATGAGCTTGTGGGGCCTTTTCGGGTTGAGGATGGAGTCAAGCTCAACTCCCAGTCCTACTGCCAGTTTCTGGAAGACACCTTCTTCAAGCAGTGGTACAGGAAGAAGTCTGCATCCTTCAAGAAAAACATGATTTTCATGCAGGACAATGCTCCATCACACGCGTCCAAGTACTCCACAGCGTGGCTGGCAAGAAAGGGTATAAAAGAAGAAAATCTAATGACATGGCCTCCTTGTTCACCTGATCTGAACCCCATTGAGAACCTGTGGTCCATCATCAAATGTGAGATTTACAAGGAGGGAAAACAGTACACCTCTCTGAACAGTGTCTGGGAGGCTGTGGTTGCTGCTGCACGCAATGTTGATGGTGAACAGATCAAAACACTGACAGAATCCATGGATGGCAGGCTTTTGAGTGTCCTTGCAAAGAAAGGTGGCTATATTGGTCACTGATTTGTTTTTGTTTTGTTTTTGAATGTCAGAAATGTATATTTGTGAATGTTGAGATGTTATATTGGTTTCACTGGTAAAAATAAATAATTGAAATGGGTATATATTTGTTTTTTGTTAAGTTGCCTAATAATTATGCACAGTAATAGTCACCTGCACACACAGATATCCCCCTAAAATAGCTATAACTAAAAACAAACTAAAAACTACTTCCAAAACTATTCAGCTTTGATATTAATGAGTTTTTTGGGTTCATTGAGAACATGGTTGTTGTTCAATAATAAAATTAATCCTCAAAAATACAACTTGCCTAATAATTCTGCACTCCCTGTAGTCTTGCAGCTTCTTCTGCAATCCATCTCAGTAACAAAAAATACTGTACTGTGCTGTAAGCAGTAACAACCACATGATTGTATGTGTAGCTTTGTGCCTCCCTGCATGGAAACAAACTACTTCTTGTGCTTTATTAAAACACACGCAACCCGACCAGGAGCAGATTCACACGGTGGGCAGGACATTGACGCATCTATACAAACACAGAGTGGATTGCTTTAGGGTGATACAGTTTGCTTGCAATCAGATGTCCCTGTATTTAGGAGACAGAGAGTCTGACTGATGGTGACAGCACAGAGTAGTTAGAGTGTGGTAATGCTCCACTCACAGCCGCCGATGAGTTGCTCTCATCCCTGGGTCCGTTACATTACCTAAGCACCCACCTAACTTGAGCTCTGCATTCCTAGGAGACAGAAACAATAGGACAATATATGTGCTAATTCTAACACGTAATGGAATTCAAAGCTAGAGATTCTCACATAAAGCAAATCAAACAAAAATATATAGGTATAAATCTATAATTTGAGATATTGTAATATTACCAAAGTATGATTGTCCCCTTTAAATAATGAGCAGGTAACGCTGCCTCAAAATTTCTCCATGTTAGAATGCAGGCTCCTCCAAGGTTCCAGAGGAAGATATAAATGAACGAATGCCGCTCTTGGTTGCGATGGTAATCTAACAAGCAGATAAGAAAACAGAGAGCAACTCCAATTCAAACGTAATTTAGTATAAACAGTGATGAGTGCAGCCGCAAAAACAATATGCACTTACTAAACTTATAGAAAAATACGCCTTAAGTGAGTCCTGTGACTTCGTAGATATTCTTAACAGGAAGTAATTAGACTTTTCACACTTGCGGATGCCGTCTTGGAACAAAAGTCCGATGTCATTCGCAGCTTTGGTCACGTGGTCTCCCACTACGTTAGTCAGTAAAGGACAAGGCACAGGACTCACTATAAGCATATGTTTCAATGATTTTAGTAAGTGCATATTGTTTTTGCGCTCATCACTGTTTGTAGTAAATTACGTTCTCTGATTTGTAGGAGACAGAGTTAGGAGCGCTGTTCAGTTGAACGCTTCAAGGTTATGCAATCATGTGCCAAAGTAACTTGAGCCACGTGCTGGTAACGGGTTGGATTTACTCGCTGCAAAACGTCACATGGTCGTGACGTAAGAACCCAATGTCAAGTATTTTGTTTTTGTTATTTCCAGTGCAGCAGCTTGGGGGCAATGCGAGACTGAAGGCTATCTCGCCAGGACTGTTGCACAGACCTCTAAATTCAGAACTGCCAATGGAAATCGGGACAGTTGGAAGGTATGATTTTAGGTTCCATCCATATTGACCATTTATAATCTATAATACTGTGTAATATATATTTTGTACACATCAATACTAAATCTAATTCAGTCAGTCAGTCTCCTATATGATCCTATGATAAGATCATATGATGCATATCTGAAACGTTGTTTGTTTTATGCTGGTTCAATAAAGTAATTTTTACTAATTGGTGGTGCTGCTATACTACTTTGGACATTATTTCTTCAGACTTTGGGTGCTGGTCTGTTAGCCTGCACACCTGCAAAATATTTGCAACACCAGGGATGGGGATTACCTTGGTGCCAGTTCACATTGGACTTACCTATGATAAAATACAAGAAATCTTTACAAAAGGGTTATTTTTTTAATTTTTTTTATTATCATTGTTATAATTATGCTCTTATTATTATTACTGATATTGTAGTTTGCTTATGCAAAAACATGTGGAACACTCCATGGAAAATTATACATTCCAATTAATTGTCTTTTCTTGGTTTTGGATTGACAAGTATCCTCTGTATCACAACTCTGGAAACATATTTTCGAAGTATCAGTTTAATGACTCAATTAAGCCATTTCAGAAAAAAACAAAAACGGTTTGAGCATTTTGACTGTAACTTAAAGCTTTGCAGCAAAAAACAGCTGGGTTCCATGGAATATGTAGCTTGCTGGTCCCTTTGAAGCTTAGTTTCACAACTTTAAGATCAGTGCTTCTGTCTCCCGTGATTCATTTTTCATTTAGAATAACAATTAATTTTTGAGTCAAGCTTGGAAGAGTTTATCTCTCTCCTTTACATAAAGCAATACTTTACTCAATAACTTTACCAATGAGTAATCTTAAATAAAAATCTGAAAAACATGTTAGGGAATTTAAAAAAATGCATTGCAGTAAATACTTCATATTGATACAGAGGAATGACAGAGCTAATGTGAGAGAAAGTAGAAAGCATATAGAATCAAATAGGACTACAGATAGAACTCTAAATATGTCTCATTGGAATACAAGTATCCCATTTATATTTTGATACCTGCTTGTGCTTAAAGTGAATGTAAAGTTTCATCAAGTAGTGACCGTTTTATAAAAATACTATTAAAAACAGGGGCACTTTCATTGATGAAACTTTACATTGCACCATATTTGTAGAAATACTTACCTCTTCGTCTTGAAAGCCACTCCAGCGCTTCGCCAGCCCGTCGTAAGCTTCTTTCTACGTCAGCAATGATGATTCCGGCATCCTCCAATCACGGATTCCCCCCCGGGGGAAGCATTGCCTAAAGCAACGCCGTGATTGGAGAAAGGCCATTAGCAAGAGGCTTGCAATGGGTGGGGGAAGCGACATCATCAGAAATCCGGCTTTCAAGATGAAGAGGTAAGTATTTCTACAAATATGATGCAATGTAAAGTTTCATCAACGAAAGTGCCCCTGTTTTTGTTTTTTTTGTTTTTTTTTTATAAATTTTTATTGAGATAACCAGAAGGACAACAAAGGTACATAGGCAAAAATAAAGTGAACAAAGTATATGGCTATGTATATGCTGTTCAAGTCCATTCGTTATATACCGCCATAGTTTAATCCATACAGCCAGAGCTGTCTGTTCCTTCAGAAATCACACATAAAGGAGAAAGTATAAACCTGAAGTCAAAATAGCAAGTTTCGACAAACTTTCTCGTAGTGCACAACAGTTTTACAATTAAAATTAGACATATATCAATACGAGCAAATGCAAAGGTATACACATAAACTGAGACCAAGGAAAACGTGTCTCAGCCATTAGTAAAGGAAGAAATTAGGAAAGGAAGGGAAGAAGTAGAGAGAGAGGGGAGAAAAAAAAAAAAAAAACCACCAGCGCACTGGACCAGTAGAAGGATCTACGTACTAATATAGTGCTTAAACTATATCTGTTTGCCCCACAATGCTAGCATCATCTCATGAACCTCTAATTTATGTGTTTTTAGATAATGATATCTCTCAAGGGAAAGAAGATCAGCAACAGCTGATCTCCAATCATCAATGGAAGGGATTGTTTGAGTTTTCCAAAACTTCGGGATGAGTTTTTTAGCCGCTGTAAGCATAAGAGTACGTGTAGGACGGAAGGTTTAAAGAGTCAGGGTTATTGAGTATTTTTTAGAGTTTAGATATCAAGTGGGTCAGAATCGTTTGTGAGGTGCATATGTCCTCAAAGGGTGTTAATTTCCTGCCAAGGTCCCCTTCATATTTGTGGTTGGAAATGAAATGGATCAATTGGTGGTAGTGAAGCCAAGAGGAGAAAATCCCCCCATGGGCTTCCTCCATATCGGATTTTGTTTTTAATCTCCCGTCCTTCGTGACGAAGAACACCGTCCCTGTGTTTAGGCTATGTGGTTGCAACCTGGAAAAACCCAGATGACAATATGGGAGGTCTACATGTTCAATGATTGGAGTAAGCGGGGCATTTTTAGAGGAGATGTGTTTGCTAGTGGCAACGATTTTGTCCCATTCTGTTAATATGCCTGCTGTGGCGTGGTAATTATTAATTAGCTTGGGTCTTTTTTGGTGAGCTGTCCACCCCAATGTTGCAACATTGTTTACTTTAAAAATGTGTCTATCTATATGGATCCAAGCTTTGTCATTGGAATTGTGTGCCCATTCTACAACGTGCTGTAGCGATATTGCTTGTTTATATCTCTCTAAGCAGGGTACCCCAAAGCCACCCTTGTCTCTGGTAATATACATGGTTTTCCTAGGGATTCTGGGTATAGCTCCAACCCATATATACTGTTCAAAGGCTTTTAGTAGTTGCGGGATGTATCCCTCAGGGAGCAAAATGGGGAGAGTTTGAAACAAGTATAATACGCGAGGTAAAATATTCATTTTGAGCACCCCAATCCTTCCCAACCATGAGAGTTTTTTGCTTTTCCAGGAAGACAAGTCTCGGATTATTTATTTTTTTAAAGTGTTGTAATTGAGTTTAAATAGGTCTGATGTAGAGGCGGATAGGTACATTTCCAAGTATTTCAGCTTGTTACGGGCTATGGGGATATTATATGTGTTACTTAGCTGATTTATATGGTTCGGGTTAGTATTTATATTAAGAAATTCAGACTTGGAGAAGTTTAACTGGAAGTTAGAGATCTTGCTATAATTGCTCATTTCCATGTGCAGGGGTAGATGTTTCAGCCTCCGTTAAGGTGAACAGCGCGTCGTCCGCGTAAAGAGCTTATTTATGTTCTACATCCCCTATTACCATACCCTTAATCTCTGTGTTGTTTCTAATCTTTTGAGCCAACACCTCCATAGACATGGCGAAAAGTAAGGGGGATAAGGGGCAGCCCTGCCTAGTACCGTTTTTTATATCAAACGAGTCTGATAGAGCGCCATTAACCCTAATTCTAGCATTGGGAAAAGAGTATAATGCCATAGCCATGTTTAGAAAGGGCTCCGGAATGCCCATCTCAGTCATAGTTCTTTGCAGAAAAGACCAGCAAACCCTGTCGAAGGCCTTCTCCGCGTCGGTCGCCAGGAGGACCAAGGGCGTATTTGTTACTTTAGCGTGATTTATCAGTTGCAGGATTTTTATAGTGTTATCCCGGGCTTCTCTTCCCGGGATAAAACCTACCTGGTCTGTGGCAATCAATTTAGGTAAGTATTTATTTAATCTGTTGGCAAGGACCTTAGCTAACAGTTTCATACCTGAGTTTATGAGGGAAATGGGTCTAAAATTCTCAGGGCATGATGCAGATCTACCTGCCTTAGGGATAACTGTAATGTGGGCTTCAAGAAGAGATTTAGATAAAGTAGGGTTTCTTTGTAAGTTGCTAAAAAGCTGTAGCAGGTGGGGGGGGACAGAAGGTTACTAAGTAACTTGTAATATCTAGATGTAAAGCCATCTGGCCCTGGGCTTTTGCCAGACGGCGTGTCTTTAATAGCTTGTTGTAATTCTTCTATTGTGATATTGGATGTCAGATCTAGTTTCTCATTGTCAGTTAGAGTTGGGAGGTTAAGGTTATAAAAGAAGCTGTCCATATGCTCCTTGAGGTTTTCTTCAGCTAGTTGAGATTGTGGAGGGGAGTTAGGATTATTAATATTATAGAGTGTCTTATAGTAGTCCCTGAAAGTAGAAGCTATAAGTTTACTGCTGTGAATAATTTTACTCTCTTTAGTGTGTAAGAATTGAATATATGTGGCCAACTGTCTCCGTCGGAGAGTTCTCGCCAGTATTTTGCCCAGCTTATTGCCTCCTTCATAGTAATATTGTTTAAGATGTAGGGTGTTATGCTGATGTAGTTTTACTAGATATTGTTTTAGTTCTGTTCTTGTGGCCATTAACTCCTGCCTACATGTGTCATTAGAGGGGTCCTGCTTATGTGATTTTTCTAAGGTGCTAATCTTGTCTAGAAGGTTTGTATTGTATATTTTAGCTTGTTTTGTTAGTCTAGCACTGTGCTTGATAAATACTCCACGAATCACCGATTTGTGCGCTTCCCACTCTATTATAGAGGAGGAGGACGTGTTCACGTTAAGTGAGAAGTATTCAGAAAGAGCCCTCTCTGCCTCTTCAAGGATAAGCGGGTTATCCAAGAGTGAGTTGTCTGGTCTCAAATTTCTATTAATGATTGGTAGATGAGGCCATAGAATGGAGCAGGTGACAGGAGCGTGATCCGACCAAGTGATATTTCCTATATCACATTGTGTAATGAGAGAGAGACCGTGGGAGTCAGTCATTACGTAGTCAATGCGCGTATAACAGTTGTGCGGTGCAGAGAAGAAGGTATAATCCCTATCATTGGGGTGCAGTATTCTCCAGGGGTCATGCATGGCGTGATTGTTTAAAGCATTTCTAACTTTTTTGAGAACTGGGCCAGGTACACTGGTGGTCCCTTTTGAGGCGCCCACAAGGGGGTCAAGCCCAAGGTTGAAGTCACCAGCTAGGAATATTACTCCCTTAGCATGGTCTAATAAAATATTCAGGACATTTTTAAAAAAATTATCCTGTGCCTGATTGGGTGCATAGATGTTTAATATAGTGAGGGGTTGGCCATGTAATGTGCCTACCAGGAGGATATAGCGTCCATTCGGGTCCTTGGTGAGATGTGTGACTTGTATGGGCAGTGTTTTGTGAATGAGAATTCCAACCCCCCCTTTTTTATCTGGGCCTGAAGCAAAGAGGTATATGGGAAAGTGTCTGAGGGCCCAGTGGGGTTCTTTTTCTCTTTGGAAATGAGTTTCCTGTAACAGAATGATTTGGCTTTTTAATTTGTTCAATTCCCTGAGTGCAACAGAGCGTTTGCCCGGATTGTTAAGACCCTTAGCGTTTATTGAGGTTAGTTTAGGAGAGTGTTCGTGAAATCTACTGTGAGGCATGTTAAAAAAAAAAAAAAACGGAAAAGAAGGGAGAAGGAAGAAAAAAGGTCTAAGCAGATATAGAGGAGGAATAAGAAGGGTACGAGGTGATGATGCTGGGCTGATTAGTCAAAGCTACTACCCTTTGGGTATTGTTATTTGGGTCAATCAGAATATATATAATAAGAAAGAAAAGCAGAACTCTGAGGATGGAGTGTAAACCCTTTACTTTTGAAAAGATAACAACACTGGGGAAGTGTCTCCACAACCGACTATGTGGAGTGCGTAAGGAAGAGGGCGTTACATTTGAAGGCATAGGTAATGGAAGAGAGCATAAAGTATGGGGGGGGAGGGAAAAGAAGGAGGAGAGGGATAGGGGGGAATAAGGGGGTACCCAGCTTATATAATATAAATTATCTCATCATTTTGGCAAGGCCGTTCCGTTGTTTTTGGTCCGTGATGTAACCCAGATTCTGTCTAGGGATTCTTTAGGGGTCTCCTCTGAGAGGGGGCGATTAATTCAGGGAGCCTGTGAATAACAGCTAAATACAAATTACAGTAAAATAGGGATACCATAAAAGTGTTAGACCACCTCCCCTAAAGATGGGCCGAAGCTGTTAGTGTGATGTACAAGCAATTTCTGTTTATGTGCTAGTGGAAATAAATGCATAGACAATTGCATAAACATTAAACATTCAAACAAATCTTCCTAGATAACTCCAACAAGGAAAAACAGCATATAACATTTTAACTTTATAACTCCTTTTCTTTTCCCTCCTTTGTAGTAAGTTACCTGCATAGGGGAAAAAGAGACAAACAACGCAAACTGCCAAGTATTCAAACCATTGTGAGGAAGTCTGTAACCATAGTGAACCGGTAGAATGTTCATGGGGTGTAAATAAACCTGTAGTCCCGTAAGACCAACCTGAGAGCTTTAGGCCTAAGTGAGAAAAACCAAAAAGGATACTTCTTTGAGTGAGAAGGTGTCTAGCTTAATTTTTTTCTCCTTTCCTCCTTTTTTGTTTTGAAAAGTCATAAATCCCTGTAAGAGAGATCCAGAGGATCAAAGGCCCAGTTTAATCAGTGGAAATAAAGAGATGACTATTCAAGTCTCAGAATGTCTCGTGTCCAAGTAGACAGCACCTTGCCGTTATGCTAAACATCTTGTAAGACTGGGGCTGTGAGAGAGTCCTGAGGTTGTTTATGGAAAGTCATCCTGGAGTGGAGGAAGCTCTTGAGGTTGTTACGTTTTCCTGTGCATTTCTGATGTTTAACAGGGAGTCTCCTCTGTCAGAAGCAGCTGGAAGCGAAAGTTCCTTGTAGAAGAGGTTAAGATCTGACCCTGGTCGGTAAATGGCCATTTTGTTATTGGCTGAGGCTATCAGCGAGACTGGAAAGCCCCATCTATATTGCACTTTGTGCATTTTCAGGGTGTTGGTGAGTCCCTTCTCTTCTGAAGAGTGGTGGGGGAGAGGTCAGTGTATAGCTGAATTTCTTCCCCTGTGAGCATAATTGGATATTTTTCTTTTGCACAACGCAGAAGGTCTTCTTTGTCTTTGTACTTGAGGAATTTAACAGTGATATCCCATGGCGGTGCCTTAGGTGGAGGTTTGGGCCTTAAGGCTCTGTGAGCCCTTTCTATTTGAATGTCTTCGCCAGAGGGGTTATCTTTAATTAATCTAAAAAGGGCCTGGAGGTAACCTTCGATCGCCAGGGGAAAGATGGTTTCAGTAACCCCCCTTATTCTAAGGTTATTGCGGCGAGTCCTATTTTCCAGGTCTTCCAATTTTTCAGAGAGTATATATACCCTGTTATCAAGCTCCTGGACCCCTGCTGTGTTGGACTGGACTTCAGACATTAAAGCATTGTGATTCGTTTCAAGTGCAACAACTCTTTTCTCGATGGCCCCTAGATCTTACCGCAGATCCCCAAATAAAGTCCTCATTTCATGTAGGACTATTTTAATGTCATCTTTGGATGATAAATGGGTAATATCCTTTTTTGTAACAAAAGATCCCAAATCAGGTTCCTCCATGCTGCCTATTACTGCCCTAGAAGCCTGCAGATCTAGAGACTCTTCTGTGTTTGAGGAGAGTGACTCCTTAGGTACTAGATACTGATTGAGAGTTTTGGAGGAAGGTGTTTTGTCTCCTTTAGCTTGCCTCTTGCAAGGCATCACCTGATCTCCCAGGGTTAATCCTGTAGGTTAATGTGTGTAATCTTTTATAATTATAAAGATAGACAGGAGAAGACCCCTGATCTTAACGTAGTGGTGTAGAAGAGAAAGTGTTCTTCTTTTACAAACTACTTATAAATACAAAGTGTCTCTTCAGTAAACCATATGAGAGGGGTTAAGTGGTATAATATATACAGCCAGGTGGTATGAGAAGTATATGGGGCTTAAGCATATGTACAGCCAAGTGGTGTTAGAGATATATGGTGCTGATACAGTGTTAATATCTCAGCTTGTACACTTAATTAAAGCTGAGGTTAAATCATAAAGAAAAACCTGATTGCTGCTGAAGTGATGTTCTACAATGGCGTCCCCCTGTCTGGGGTCCATGACACACTTAGAAATATTCACAGTTCTCCGGTCTTGCTCTCTACAGGAAAAAGCTTATGGTATTATAACAGGTCACTTCAGCCTCTGTTACCGGCTATGCTTAAGAGATCAGCCGTTGTCGGACTTTTATCAGAAAAAAGAAAATACCCGAGAGTCAATTGGTCTCCGTCGAGGTCACCCCGGCTTCAACCTGTGCAGTTATCTCTGCTCACCTCAGTCCAGGCCGTGTCTGTCTGTTGAGCAGTGCAGCCATTTGCCTTTCCTTCACAGGACCCGGGTGTTCAGCGGTCTTGCGTGCTCAGCGGCGGGATCTGTAACCTCTGGTGCGCCTCAGACCCTGTGATGTTAGGCCTCAATCAGAGCACTTTGAAGTCGAGCTGTGCAGGTACAGGTACACCGGGAGCCTCCGGCCAGTGTTAGATATTGAGGAAGGTTACCAGGTATCTAAGTGGGGTAGAATTAGGTAGTTATGCCATTAATTAAAGCATTGAGTCGGTGTACAAGACAGGAGCCCTTCTAGCTAGCTGCAATCTCCTAGCGTGGCTAGACTCCGCCCCCTCAGTGCCCCTGTTTTTAATAGTATTTTTAGAAACCGGGCACTACTTGATGAAACTTTACATTCACTTTAAGGAACAAGTGATCAATTTTTTGGTTGGGCAGACTCCCTTCTATCAAATGAGCAGTCACTTGTCCCATTAGGATGCATTAATTCAAATATACACAGAGTGTCAGGGTTTTTTCCCTATTTTGTTTGCCATGTGCTGCTGGCAGCCATTTTACTCACCATTTACTGCACTTCGTTTTATGGCCAGACTGGTGTGCATCATCTGTGTGAGACAGGATAGAAATTTAAACTTTAAAAGGTATAATAAATAATATCTTATTTAATACATAATACAAAACATAACATTATGCATAACATACAGAATCAATTCCATGGATCCATGTTAAAAACAAAAGTTTACGGGGACACCCGGGTGGCGGCCATCTTACAGGTCGCACTGAGCTTCAGCTCCTTAAGCTATCTTCATTGGAACCTGATTTAGCATTGCCTTTTTAGCAACACTTTGATCAAAACAGTGGAGAGGCTGGTCTGAAGAAGTCCGAATTCAAGATATAGGGTTTTTGAATAGTGACTAGGCTCCATAGCCCTCAGTACTGGACTTTGCACTTTGAGGCCTTCCCCTATTATAGAAGCCTCAGCCTGTCCCCACAACTAGCTGTGCCCTGAGTGCGCAGTATACATCCAACCTTAACATGGATTCAACTACCTTGTTACTATTAGAGCTCAGCAACCTTCTAGATGCTTATCAAGTTGCTTTTGAAAAATCCCTGCAAAAGGGGATATATCCATCCACAACTACTGACCGGGATGAAGCCACGCGGGGAGACTGCGACTCTATAGAGACGGAGAGAGATGCAGCTTCTGTGCCTTGGCAGATAATACCCTCCTTCCCAAGTCCTACTCATATCTCTGCAGAAATGAGCGATGGACGGCTGACACGAAACCCACTTACCTCAACAGTGACTTGGATGAGCCACGGGCAGGGAGCGGACGCCGCCGCCATCCAGGAACCTTTTTCAGCATCTATTGGCATGGCTTGTTCCAGGCCTGATGGAGACATCCCCACAGCCGTCCGATGTTTTGGCGGTCCGAGTGGCAGAGCACCTTCAACGGATGCCTCTCTGGAGATGCGGGCCCCAACAAGTGCAGGTCATGGCTGCCATGACTTGAGTCTCACAAAGTCAGAACGTTACCTGGGAGCGACTATCAGAGAAGCCAAGCACATTCCCACATTTAACATCTATTCGGCAGACATCCCTCTGAATCACGTTGCCGAGACCTTAAGAAGCAGCAAAACATATGCCTCACCCAGCTCGCATGTTTTAGGACCCAGCCGAGTGTCCCTTCTGGCATACTGCAAGCCCGCTCTGAACAGTAAGGACCTAAGGTACGGAACTTCAGCTTCCAAAAAGCCAGATGGCAACTTGGGACAGCCGTTTGATCCTGGAAGCTTGGTACATTCATTAGGACTGGGGTTTGCAGCCGCTGCTTGAGCGATACCATTAGAAAGCCCCAGGTTATGGCATGTGTTTTGTACACTAGAAATATCTGTTACTTTTAGGGGATATGTATAAATAAGTATTCCTCATAAATAGATTGCGGCGGAAGCCCCCCAGTAACGATACGTTATCTATGGAGCCGCAAACTGAACTTAACTCACATAGCTCTTAAAAATGTTAGAGCACAATTCTCTTACAATGTCTGGTGTGGCAGCTGAGGCGTTCCGGCATCAGATAACCTTATAGACTATAGAGCACTGTACTTTATTGTGGGTTTATATCAGTTTCTATGGACTCCTATGCTATGTACCTAGTATACCAATATTATTCATTGAGTCTTATGTTGCCACACGCTGTTTGTCTGTATTATTCCAACTGCTATTATGTGCCTGACCCACCTTCAACAAGTGCCGACTTAATGCTGTCATAACCCCTTTCAGCTAGAGGCAGACAGCTCCTTTAACCTATTAACATGTAAATACTATATTGCATATGATAACCCCCCTCCCTTTTTTATCATTTTAATGCACAGCAACATGAAGTCAACTATCATCCCTGCATAGGGCTCCAGATATAGCGCTCTTGCATTGTTAATGGCTAGAGATATACTCACCTGAATAGATCTTAGATAAGTCTATGCCATCCTGTTTGACTCTAACTCTCTCCCCATTCCTAGGTCCACATATCCCACTGCGCTATTAGTCTCTATTGCTGTTATACAGTCACTGACATAAAGTCTTACTTAGAGCTGGAGGAAGTGGGCAGACATTGTTTTGCTATTTTCTGTATAATTAGTATTAGGTGATTCTAATTCTAGTCCAGGTTTATGTTTGAAATAATGCTCCAATGTTGTCTCTGAACATTACAAGTGACACTAAACTGACCTTATTGTTGAATATAATCTTGTTTACATATTTTAAGCCCAAAAGTGGCTATTGACCACACTACCTTTCCTCCGCTGTAGACCATTACCCCACTAGGAGGTCCAAAAGTGGCCTACTCATACATTTGGAGGTATATATAATTATGAAAAGTGAGGATTCTATCAGATTTGCCTATTCTTAACCCCTGCGAAGGTATGACTATATATACACATATTATTTTTCCTTGTGGGTGGTGAGCATTGTACCTACATATATATGTGCACTATTCCTTAAATTTTATTTTATTTCTATGTTAGTATGGCAAATTTCCATTCACTCTGTAATTGTTTTTTTTTTATTCCTCAATAAAAATTTAAATAAAAAAAAAAAAAAAGTTTACAGTAAACGTGAGATATTAAAATAATGATAATATAGGTGCAAAACCAATGATAGATGACTGTATTATC
The DNA here is from genome assembly GCF_027579735.1 of Bombina bombina. Classification (NCBI taxonomy): domain Eukaryota; kingdom Metazoa; phylum Chordata; class Amphibia; order Anura; family Bombinatoridae; genus Bombina; species Bombina bombina. Next base: position 921,826,476 of record NC_069501.1, read on the forward strand.
AATATATACAGATAAGGCTGGCCTGAAAAAAGATGTCCAAACAGACTTAAAATGTCAATATATGTCAATTAATGTCCATCCAAGTTGATGATGTAGTTGTGATATCCAATGTCAAATAATGGAAAAAGTAAGACAATGGGAGATGTGACAAAGGTGTTGAAAAAATGTTGAAAAAATGTGGTATAAAAATAATGGTGTTGATATAAAAATAAAAATAAAAATGAAATGGTGAAAAATGTGAAAAATTCCAAAATGTATAAGTTGAAGAATAAAAATATATATCAAAAATATCCAAAACTTGTGATTAATGTGTCCAAAAATTTTTCTCTGTGGTGATGTAGTGTTTTTAATAGAAAAAAGTGCTGAAATATGCTGAAAAAAATATGTACATAAGGATAAAAAAACCTGTGAAAAAAGAAACAAACAATAATGTAGAATATATCAACTGTTAAGTTCATATATAGGTAATATGCTTACTAAAATCTGTCGACGCGTTTCGGCCTTAATCTCCTGGCCTTTATCAAGACTAGTTATTTGGGCAAGCATATCAGAATATATAGGGTCAGAAAATTGAGTGTTTGAGCGCCAAAATAATAGGCCACACCCACTTCCGGTTCGTAGCATTATGGGTATGGGCAAATTTGTTCACTGATGTGTAATGTGATCGATTATTGAGTAATTCATACTTTTTATATATGAATGAAATATTCACACGAGCATGGTCCTACTAAAAAGGATTGTTACTCCTCATTTCGGGCTGTAATTTCTAACATTTTGTATGCTATATAAATGAGGTTTAACTTCCGGATTCCCTAACTCTAAGTCTTTCTGGTTTCATTCATAGAAATAACACAGAGTTTGACTTCCGTTTTCACTATCTCCAAGTGTTTCCGGTTTAAATGGTGACCTCCTGTTTTACAATTATTATTAAAAGACAGTTTTTTCTTTCTAAGTATATTGTACTGATTCGCTATTTACACAGCGAGTCAGTACAATATACTTAGAAAGAAAAAAACTGTCTTTTAATAATAATTGTAAAACAGGAGGTCACCATTTAAACCGGAAACACTTGGAGATAGCGAAAACGGAAGTCAAACTCTGTGTTATTTCTATGAATGAAACCGGAAAGACTAACGCCTAGATTTAGAGTTCTGCGGCCAAAGGGGTGCGTTAGCTACGCTTGCTTTTTTCCCCACGCACCTTTTAAATACCGCTGGTATTTAGAGTTCACAGAATGGCTGGGTTTTCAGTGCGTTAGGCTCCAAAAAGGGAGCGTAGAGCATAATTTAACGCCACTGCAACTCTAGATACCAGCTGTGCTTACGGACGCGGCCAGCTTCAAAAACGTGCTCGTGCACGATATCCCCATAGAAAACAATGGGGCCATTTGAGCTGAAAAAAAACCTAACACCTGCAAAAAAGCCGCGTTCAGCTCCTAACGCAGCCCCATTGTTTTCTATGGGGAAACACTTCCTACGTCTGCACCTAACACTCTAACATGTACCCCGAGTCTAAACACCCCTAACCTTACACTTATTAACCCCTAATCTGCCGCCCCCGCTATCGCTGACCCCTGCATATCATTTTTAACCCCTAATCTGCCGCTCCGTACACCCCCGCCACCTACATTATAGCTATGTACCCCTAATCTACTGCCCTAACATCGCCGACCCCTATATTATATTTATTAACCCCTAATCTGCCGCCCCCAACGTCGCCTCCACCTAACTACACTTATTAACCCCTAATCTGCCGACCGGACCTGAGCGCTACTATAATAAATGTATTAACCCCTAATCCGCCTCACTCCCGCCTCAATAACCCTATAATAAATAGTATTAACCCCTAATCTGCCCTCCCTAACATTGCCGACACCTAACTTCAATTATTAACCCCTAATCTGCCGACCGAATCTCGCCGCTACTGTAATAAATGGATTAACCCCTAAAGCTAAGTCTAACCCTAACCCTAACACCACCCTAAGTTAAATATAATTTAAATCTAACAAAATAAATTAACTCTTATTAAATAAATTATTCATATTTAAAGCTAAATACTTACCTGTAAAATAAACCCTAATATAGCTACAATATAAATTATAATTATATTATAGCTATTTTAGGATTTATATTTATTTTACAGGTAACTTTGTATTTATTTTAACCAGGTACAATAGCTATTAAATAGTTATGAACTATTTAATAGCTAAAATAGTTAAAATAATTACAAAATTACCTGTAAAATAAATCCTAACCTAAGTTACAATTAAACCTAACACTACACTATCAATAAATAAATTAAATAAAATACCTACAATTACCTACAATTAAACCTAACACTACACTATCAATACATTAATTAAATACAATACCTACAAATAACTACAATTAAATAAACTAAAGTACAAAAAATAAAAAAGAACTAAGTTACAAAAAATAAAATAATATTTACAAACATTAGAAAAATATTACAACAATTTTAAACTAATTACACCTACTCTAAGCCCCCTAATAAAATTACAAAGACCCCCAAAATAAAAAAAATATCCTACCCTATTCTAAATTAAAAAAGTTCAAAGCTCTTTTACCTTACCAGCCCTTAAAAGGACCTTTTGTGGGGCATGCCCCAAGAAATTCAGCTCTTTTGCCTGTAAAAAAAAACATACAATACCCCCCCCAACATTACAACCCACCACCCACATACCCCTAATCTAACCCAAACCCCCCTTAAATAAACCTAACACTAAGCCCCTGAAGACCTTCCTACCTTATCTTCACCTCGCCGGGTATCACCGATCGGTCCTGGCTCCAAAATCTTCATCCAACCCAAGCGGGGGCTAGACATCCATAATCCTGCGGCTGAAGAGGTCCAGAAGAGGCTCCAAAGTCTTCATCCTATCCGGGAAGAAGAGGCGATCCAGACCGGCAACCATCTTGATCCAAGCGGCATCTTCTATCTTCATCCGATGAGGAACGGCTCCATCGTGAAGACCTCCAGCGCGGATCAATCTTCTTCCAATTGAAAAATGACGGTTCCTTTAAGGGACGTCATCCAAGATGGCGTCCCTCGAATTCCGATTGGCTGATAGGATTCTATCAGCCAATCGGAATTAAGGTAGGAAAATTCTGATTGGCTGATGGAATCAGCCAATCAGAATCAAGTTCAATCCGATTGGCTAATCCGATCAGCCAATCAGATTATGCTCGCATTCTATTGGCTGTTCTGATCAGGCAGGTGGAGGCGACGTTGAGGGGGGCAAATTAGGGGTTAATAAATATAATATAGGGGTCGGCGGTGTTAGGAGCAGCAGATTAGGGGTACATAGCTATAATGTAGGTGGCGGTGGTGTACGGAGCGGCAGATTAGGGGTTAATAATAATATGCAGGGGTCAGCGATAGCGGGGGTCGGCATATTAGGGGTTAATAAATATAATATAGGGGTCGGCGGTGTTAGGGGCAGCAGATTAGGGGTACATAGGGATAACGTAGTTGGTGGCAGTATACGGAGCGGAAGATTAGGGGTTAAAAAATTTAAATATAGTGGCGGCGATGTGGGGGGACCTCGGTTTAGGGGTACATAGGTAGTTTATGGGTGTTAGTGTACTTTAGAGCACAGTAGTTAAGAGCTTTATAAACCGGCGTTAGCCCAGAAAGCTCTTAACTACTGACTTTTTTCTGCGGCTGGAGTTTTGTCGTTAGATTTCTAACGCTCACTTCAGCCACGACTCTAAATACCGGCGTTAGAAAGATCCCATTGAAAAGATAGGATACACAATTGACGTAAGGGGATCTGCGGTATGGAAAAGTCGCGGCTGGAAAGTGAGCGTTAGACCCTTTCCTGACTGACTCCAAATACCGGCGGTAGCCCAAAACCAGCGTTAGGAGCCTCTAATGCTGGTTTTGACGGCTACCGCCCAACTCTAAATCTAGACCTTAGAGTTAGGGAATCCGGAAGTTAAACCTCATTTATATAGCATACAACATGTTAGAAATTACAACCCGAAATGAGGAGTAACAATCCTTTATAGTAGGACCATGTTTGTGTGAATATTTCATTCATATATAAAAAGTATGAATTACTCAATAATCGATCACATTACACATCAGTGAACAAATTTGCCCATACCCATAATGCTACGAACCGGAAGTGGGCGTGGCCTATTATTTTGGCTCTCAAACACTCAATTTTCTGACCCTATATATTCTGATATGCTTGCCCAAATAACTAGTCTTGATAAAGGCCAGGAGATTAAGGCCGAAACGCGTCGACAGATTTTAGTAAGCATATTACCTATATATGAACTTAACAGTTGATATATTCTACATTATTGTTTGTTTCTTTTTTCACAGGTTTTTTATCCTTATGTACATATTTTTTTCAGCATATTTCAGCACTTTTTTCTATTAAAAACACTACATCACCACAGAGAAAAAATGTTGGACACATTAATCACAAGTTTTGGATATTTTTTATATATATTTTTATTCTTCAACTTATACATTTTGGAATTTTTCCCATTTTTCACCATTTCATTTTTATTTTTATTTTTATATCAACACCATTATTTTTATACCACATTTTTTCAACATTTTTTCAACACCTTTGTCACATCTCCCATTGTCCTCTTACTTTTCCCATTATTTGACATTGGATATCACAACTACATCATCAACTTGGATGGACATTAATTGACATATATTGACATTTTAAGTCTGTTTGGACATCTTTTTTCAGGCCAGCCTTATCTGTATATATTGATAATACTGTCATCTATCATTGGTTTTGCACCTATATTATCATTATTTTAATATCTCATTTTTAATGTAAACTTTTGTTTTTAACATGGATCCATGGAATTGATTGTGTATGTTATGCATAATTTTATGTTTTGTATTATGTATTAAATAAGATATTATTTCTTATACCTTTTAAAGTTTAAATTTCTATTCTTATCTACCTCTGCCAATTTTAACCTCAGCCTTTACTGGCGCTCCCCTCTATTACCTGTTCATTTGCTATTTATTTAGGGGTTCACTAGGGAACCCTTTGAGGAGAGCTAGAGGTATACCCCCATTATTGTTTTGCGCAGGGTACACCCTATACATCTTGACTGAGACAGGATGCAGTCTCAGAATTGTGATGTCATCACTTATTATTTTAAGGGCCTCTGTTCAGTATGCTTTGCCTTTGCGTTGTCTCAGAGCTGTTTGTGAGAGTTCTTGTTTATTACTTGGCTGCCTGACGTCCTTCCTGGTTCCTGATCCCTGGCTTGTTCCTGACTGCTGTTTTCCTTGTTCCTGATTCCGGCTCGTCTGACTATTTGCTTTGGCTCCTGACTCGGCTCGTCTGACTACCATCTCTGGTTTTGACTCCTGGCTTGTTATTTGATTTGTGGACTTTTTTTTTTTTTTTTTATTAATAAAGGTGTGATTATTTTTGCACTTCTCGTCTCAGTCTGATTCCTGGCACCCTGACATTATGCAAAGGCCATGAATCCTGATGGTGCTAATAATCCACCTTTACCTGCCATCATTTCCAGGATGGATGAACAGGATCACCGCTTGGATCAATTTGCACTAGCCCTGCAAACCCTGCTGACTCACACTGTACATTTGGACCAAAGTGTCCCACAAGTTATGGCTGCTCCTGTTTCCGCTGCTGCACCTTGTCCTACCAGGAGCATGTCCGGTTCTGCACCTCTACCTCAGCGATATGGAGGCGATCCTATTCAGTGCAGAGGGTTTTTGAACCAGGTGGGCATTTACTTTGAGATGTTACCTCAGGCGTTTCCCTCTGACAGAGCTAAGGTGGGATTTCTCATTTCATTACTCTCTGACACAGCTCTTGCCTGGGCTAATCCCTTGTGGGAGACTAATAAACCTGTGATTTCAAATTACCCTGAATTTGTGGCCTCCTTTCTAAGGGTATTTGATGTTCTGGCTTGCTCCTTCTCTGCTGCTAAACGACTCATGTCCATTCAGCAAGGTACAAGATATGTTGCTCAGTATGCTATTGAGTTCCGTATGCTTGCTGCAGAGTTTGGTTGGAACAATGAAGCCCTTGTTGCCGCCTTCTTTCATGGGCTCTCTGATGCGATTAAAGATGAAGTTGCTGCTAGAGATTTACCAGAGGATCTCGAGGCATTGGTGTCTTTTTTGATCCTAATTAACATCAGACTCAGAGAGAGGCCCTCTTTCAAGGAGGGCTTGCAGAAGCCTCCTGTTCCATTTTCTCCTATGTGTTCGTTCCCACCCATGCCTCCCTCTCCTCCATGCCTCCTGGTCCTGAGTCACCAGGTACTGTTGAGCCGATGCAGTTGGGATTCACACGTCTCTCCACGGCAGAAAGGGCCTTTAGGAGGAGGGATGGGCTCTGCCTCTATTGTGATTTACAGGGCCACCTTTTAAAGTCTTGTCCTACATGGCTGGGAAATGCTCAGACCTTAGGTCCTGTCGGGGGCAGACCTTGGGTGGTTTATCCTCGTCCCCAGAACCGCTTAAGGAGAAACCTTTGGTCATGGTTGTCCTTTCCTGGTTGGACTCCTCCATAGTCACCCAGGCTCTTGATGACTCCGGTGCTGCGGGCTATTTCATTGACAGTGCTTTTGTATCAAAGCACTCCATTCCTGTTTTGCCTCGGTCTGTTCCGGTTGCTATTGAAGCCATTGATGGCAGGCCCCTTCAGCCCGTACTCGTTACTCACGAAACTGCTCCGTTGTCCATGGCTGTTGGGGCTCTCCATTTTGAAACCCTCCAGTTCCAGGTGATAAACTCTCCACATTTTCCAGTTGTTCTGGGTTATCCCTGGCTCCAAAAGCTCAATCCCAGTCTCGACTGGCACAGGTCCGAAATTTTGTCCTGGTCCCCGCAATGTATTTCCACTTGTCTTCGGAAACCAGTTAAAGTCTTGTGCACTTCTTCGGTATCTCAATTGCCAGAGGAGTACCTAGAGTTCCTAGAGGTTTTTGACAAGGTGCGTGCCGGTACGTTACCTCCTTACCGGCCTTACGATTGTGCCATAGAGCTGCAACCCAGAGCCATTCCTCCTCGGGGCCAGGTTTACTCTCTGTTTGTTGCAGAGAATTGTGCTATGGAGGAGTATGTTGCCAATGCTCTGTCGCGGTTGATCATCCGCAAATCCTGCTCTCCTGCTCTCCTGCAGGGGCTAGCTTCTTCTTTGTGAAGAAAAAGAGTGGCGAGTTAAGACCATGCATCGATTATAGGGGTCTTAATCGTCTTACCATTAAGAATGCTTACCCTATTCCGCTCATTACGGAACTCTTTGACCGCCTCAAGGGAGCTACGGTCTTTACTAAACTTGATTTGAGAGGAGCGTACAATCTCGTTATGATCAAGGAGGGCCACGAATGGAAAACAGCATTTAACACCAGGAGTGGGCATTATGAGTATCTTGTAATGCCCTTTGGCCTATGTAATGCTCCTGCTGTTTTCCAGAAATTATTAATGATGTCCTACGAGATATGTTGCAACAGTGTGTTGTGGTGTACTTAGACGACATCCTCATACACTCACCCACAGTTGAAGGTAATTGTTCTGATGTTACACGTGTTCTTCAGAGACTACGCGAGAATGGCCTGTTTTGTAAACTCGAGAAATGTGAGTTCCATCAGACTCAAGTAACCTTCCTAAGTTATGTTATCTCCGTTGCAGGGTTCTCCATGGATCCTGACAAGTTATCTGAAGTTCTGCAGTGGCCTCACCCAGTTGATCTTCGGTCTATTCAACATATTTTGGGGTTCGCCAATTACTATAGAAAGTTTATTAAAAACTTTTCTTCCTTGGTCAAGCCTATCACAGACATGACCCGTAAAGAGAATGATCCACTCCATTGGTCACCTACTGCCATTAAGGCCTTTGATATTCTTAAGACTGCCTTTGCTGCCACTCCAGTTCTGGCTCACCCTAACCCTGTCCTGCCTTTCGTTCTTGAGGTTGATGCGTCTGAGACTGGAGTAGGTGCCCTCTTGTGTCAACGTCCTACCCCTGACGGTTCCTTGCATCTGTGTGGTTTCTTCTCTAAGAAATTGTCTCCAGCAGAGTGCAATTATGAAATTGGCGACAGGGAATTACTGGCCATAATTTTGGCACTCAAGGAATGGAGGCATCTTCTCGAGGGTACTAGTGTGCCAGTGCTCATTCTTACTGACCACAAGAATTTAACTTATCTATCTGAAGCAAAACGTTTGTCACCCCGACAGGCCAGAGGGGCGCTATTTTTGCCTTGGTTTAATTATGTGGTCTCCTACCTGCCTGGTAGTAAGAATGTTAGGGCTGATGCCCTCTCTCGACAATTTTCGCCTCTGTCCAAGGAGGAGTCTGTACCTACTCCTGTTATACCTCCTGACCATATTTTAGCTATCATACATACTAATTTGACTTCTCCCTTGGGGGAGGAGATCCTGGCTGCACAAACCAATGCACCTCCTGAGAAACCTAGTGGTAACTTTTGCACACTTACCACTATCCTAAAGCCGCATGTCACCCAGGCAAGAACCAAATGATTTGGTCTGTCACTCTGTCAGGTATTCGTTCTGATGTTGCTGCGTACGTTGCCTCCTGCTCAGTTTGTGCACAGAATAAGACTCCTCGACGTCTTCCTGTGGGTCTTCGTCAACCTATTGCTAATGGTGAGTGTCATTGGACACATCTTTCCATGGACTTCATTGTCGAGCTCCCTGTCTCCAATGGCAATACTGTTATCCTTATGGTGGTTGACCATTTTTCTAAAATGTCACATTGCATTCCCTTGATGAAGTTGCCTACCGCTCAGGAGCTTGCTTCAATTTTTGCCCCGGAGTCTTCTGTTTACATGGGTTACCCAAGGAGATAGTGTCGGACCGGGGTAGCCAGTTTGTCTCCAGATTTTGGCATTCCTTTTGTGCTCAAATGGGGATCCAGCTTTCCTTCTCCTCGGCATATCACCCTCAATCCAATGGGGCTGCGGAATGGTCTAATCAAGCTCTGGAACAGTTCCTCCATTGCTATGTCTCAGATCACCACAATAATTGGTCTGAACTGTTACCTTGGGCAGAGTTTGCTCGTAATAGTGCTATTAATGCTTCCTCCAAGTTATTCCCGTTCATGGCAAATTATGGGTTTCAACCATCCTTGTTGCCTGATTCATTCATGTCTCAGGGTATTCCGGCTTTGGAGGAGCATCATTTCCTGCACTTCCTTTTATGGCCAGACTGGTGTGCATCATCTGTGTGAGACAGGATGCAGTCTCATAATTGTGATGTCACTTATTATTTTAAGGGCCTCTGTTCAGTATGCTTTGCCTTTGCGTTGTCTCAGACCTGTTTGTGAGAGTTCTTGTGTATTACCTGGCTGCCTGATGTCCTTCCTGGTTCCTGATCCCTGGCTTGTTCCTGACTCTGCTGTTTTCCTTGTTCCTGATTCCGGCTCGTCTGACTATTCGCTGGGGCTCCTGATTCGGCTCATCTGACTACCGGCTCTGGTTTTGACTCCTGGCTTGTTTTTTGATTTGTGGACTTTTTATTATTTTTTTGTTATTAATAAAGGTGTGATTATTTTTGCACTTCTCGTCTCAGTCTGATTCCTGGCACACTGACACAGAGACTTTAAGCCCAATGTTCCTTTCACAAAGGAGAACTTTCCTGAGGTTTATCAGCCTGATCATGACTAAAAGGATGTTCCAGCTTCAAAATACCATGGATCGAGGAGGGAAAAGTAATCTTTAGACAAAAAATACTAGAAAAGGAAGAATGGATCCCCCTTCATGGTTCATACATATGCAACTATCACATTACCTAACCACACACAAACAAAAAAGAAACATCACCCGACCCCTAACAGCATTTGAAACCCTATGCTCATCACAACACCCTTCACGACACACAATCTCTTCCATCTATAGGCTTCTGTCAGATACAGGGCCAGACTCCCTCCCTTTCTAAAACCACAAATGGAAATCAGATTTAGGACTTGACATAACTACTAAAGAATAAACAAAAATCCCACTACAAAAAAGCCTAGTTTTCGGCCAAGATTCAGGAGATGAACTATAAGTTCTTATCCAGATGGTACCTAACCCCTCTGAGACTACAAAAAAAATACAAACACATTAGTGGTAAGTGTTGTGGAATTGTAACGAGAAAGCTGATCTTCTACATATATGGTGGTCCTGTACCAAACTAGGAACGTACTGGGAAAACATAATAACATACATGAACAAAACACTCTCCTCTCAAATCCCAATGAATCGGAGCATCCTACTTTTTCACAAACTACCAAACCTTAAAGACAAGGCTAAAACATTGCTGTTGTACATCATGATTAACAGTGCTAAAATCTTAATACCACAAAGGTGGAAATCACAAGATACACCCAATCTTACATTATGGAAAAATCAAATAGACGCTTTGCTCGCCCTGGAGAGATACCATTTCTACAGGATGGGCAAAATCGGAATTCACAAAATGATGCTTATGAGATGGAATGCCATTAAAAACATGTAACATAGTATAAAACTCCATGTCCCCACAATACACACTACAGCAGGGCTGTTGTTCCCCTTCCCTTCCCCGTGTCCCCCTTCTTTTCCCCTCCTATATTACACTACATAGACTACCGATAATAACCCAATACATTAACATGTGTAAGGTCACTGGACCCCCTCTTTCTTTTTTTATTTCAATTGTTTATGTTCACCTAGATTACAAGTTTTGTGCTATAGAGAGACGAAACGAATGCAACAAAAGTTGCGTTATTTCACCCTCCATAGCGCTGCCATTGTAAGTTTTTAAAAAGCCACCTTGTGTGTGCGATATGGTAGCGATAAGCTCCATACCGCACAAAATACAAGCGCTGCTTTGACATGCTCGTTCATGCTTTCCCCATAGACATCAATAAGGAGAGTCTTAGAAAAAACTTAACACCTGCGATCGCGGAATTAAAAGTCTTGGTAACGCAACCCCATTGATGTCTATGGGGAAAAAAAAGTTAAGTTTAAACCTAACACTCTAACATAAACCCCACGTCTAAACACCCCTAATTTGCCACCCCCGACATCGCCGACACCTTCATAAAGTTATTAACCCCTAATCTTCCGCTCCCGACATCGCCACCACCGAAATAAAGTTCTTAACCCTATTCTGCCGTTTCCGTTATCGCCACCACAATACTAAAGTTATTAACCTCTATTCCCCCGCACCCCAACATCGCCCACACTATAATAAAGATATTAACACGTATTCCGCCGCTCCCCGACATCGCCGCCAATAAATAAAGATATTAACCCCTAAACCTCTTGCCTCCCACATCAATGCCACTAAATAAACCTATTAACCCCTAAACCGACAGCCCCCCACATCGCCAAAAACTAAATTAAACTATTAACCCCTAAACCTAACAACCCACAAACTTTAAATTAAAATTAAAAGATCCCTATCTTAAAATAAATAAAAACCTACCTGGGAAATTAAAAAAACCTAAGTTTAAACTATAAATTAAACTAACATTACTATTATACTAAAATTAAAATAACTGTCAATTAAATAAATTAAATTACACATTAAAAAAAACTAAAAAAAAAAATTAAATCTACAATAATAATAATATAATATAATAATAATATAATAATAAAAAATACTAAATTACAAAAATTTAAAAAAAAAATACTACTGTACGAAAAATAACAAACACTAAATTACGAAAAATAACAAACAAATGGCTAGATTACGAGTTGTGCATTAGGCTGAAAAAGCAGCGTTAACAGGTCCTAACTCTGCTTTTTCACTACCGCTGCTATTACGAGTCTTGCAGGTTTAGGGGCACCGCACACTTCTTTGGCCTTACCGCAAAACGACTTATGTAAAGTCTTTTTAATATGGGACTTCCATAGCGCCGGTATTACGAGTCTGTCCTGGGAGGCCAAAAAGTGAGCGGTACACCCTCTACCTCCAAGATCCCTAACGCATTTTAAAGTCAGTAGTTAAGAGTTTTATGGTACAACGCCGTAACATAAAACTCATAACTAAAGTGCTAAAAAGTACACTAACAACTATAAACTACCTATTAACCCCTAAACCGAGCCCCCCCCCCTGCTTTGCAAACACTATAATACATTTTTTAACCCCTAATCTGCCGCTCCGGACATTACTCTATAAAAAAGAAGTTGTTTAAGAGCCACTTCTATTTTAAGAGACTGTTTGATAGTGAGGGCGGCAAAGATTTACGGCTCTTTCACAGCTCCGCAACTTAGCCGAGCCCCCCCCCCCTGCTTTGCAAACACTATAATACATTTTTTAACCCCTAATCTGCCGCTCCGGACATTACTCTATAAAAAAGAAGTTGTTTAAGAGCCACTTCTATTTTAAGAGACTGTTTGATAGTGAGGGCGGCAAAGATTTACGGCTCTTTCACAGCTCCGCAACTTAGCCGAGCAACGCACCTGTTTGGGATTATCTCCGGAGGGTCGGGGCTCCGCTCCGGAGCAGCGGCGGCTGCTATCATAGCAGCTAAAGAGGCCTGAGCATTGGAGAGTACCTGGATTAATCCCATACCTGGTACTACCTACGATCCCACAGGTGTCAGTGAAGGTCTAAACAACCGGCAGGCCCCCTTGAAGTTTTTTTGGGCCAAGTGACTGAATGAGGACAGTTCGGCTGGTGTTCTCACACAAATCCAGACCGTGACATACTAGAGGGCCCTGATTTGTACCAGCTCGCCACAGCATACCTCCTTCCTCCCGCTGTGAGACTCAGAGACTCAGATCCGGATTGGCACTTACCAGTTACAGCGGAGTGTTATGTCAGAGGTGACCATTCGATCCTAGGCTGTTCCTGCTTGAAACCAACTCACCGGTCTCAGTTTCAAGTTCACAGAACACGGCACCAGTCAGGACGGTACATAGGAAAACGCTCCAACATCCATTGAGGTGTGATTGCTGTGCACCTACATAGCTAGTATTGCCCACTAACCACTTACCCCTGTCATACACTGAGGGCTTGTTAGACCTAAGGAGGGGTGAAGAAGGGGGGGGGAATAAAACAGTGCAGACTGACCTATTTGAGACAAACCCCTAAGAACTCCTGAAGGATAGCAGTAGTCTCAACACTCACATCCATTGTCTATTTAAAATAAAATAAAGACGGCTGAGAACAATAGCCAGCAGCTAATAGGTGCAACAGTAAACAGTAATAAGGTTCAAGCTAGCCAAACTTCACCAGGACTTTGGCAGCTTGCTGGTGGAGATATTACATTATAACCTACATGTTTGGTCCTCATTGCTCTAAGGCCCGGATCCTCTGAATGCCCCTTCAGCACAGCTCTGGTTGACATCTCTCCTCTCTTTTCCAAACTTGGCATAAGAGGACGCCTCTCTCCTACCATTTCCCATTGAGGCCCTCTCAGTGGGTCATATCCATTTTATCCATCCCCACATCGTCATTAGATGACATCCTCCCCTGGGAGAGAGGCCCTCTACAGTTGACTCTGGATGTTTTCTTCCTGAATATGATGAGCTGCAAGATAGCCTAGGGGACAGGAGGGGGGCCAGGGGGAGGTGAGATGCTGAAAGGTACATCTACATATTTCTAATTCATGTACAAAGAGTTAAGAAATTAAGATGAACCACACTACAATAGTCCAGTTACCACTATGTCTCAATCTAATAAGAAGAAGACCAAGCAGGTAGGCCATCCTAGAAGAACCATTGTGGATCATTTTAAAACCACCCCCAGAGAAGATAAAAGCTCCTCCCCTGAGGATACCTATTCCCTAGATGATCAGGACACTGAAACCATGTCTAAAACACACTCAGCCCAGACCCCGCATCTGGACAATATGACGGCCACTATAGTGGACACTCTTTCAAAACGCATGAATAATTTACAGGATACCCTTACTTAGGCTATTAAGGAATCTGCGGCAGAACTGCGTAGAGACATGGTGGTAATAGGTGAAAGAATTGAGGTCTTAGAGTGGAAACATGAAGATCTAGCAATTGATCATGATCATTTATTGTCATATTCCCAGGATCTTGCTACTCAAATTTCAGATTTGGAGCTTAAACATTCAGATAGATCCAGAAGAAATAACTTAAGATTCCGGGGAGTGTCTGAAGATATCCCAACTGGTGATTTGGAAACATTCTTCAAAGAATTCTGCGTTCTATTCCTTGCTGACTTAGACGCCCCGAGCTTCCTCATTGACAGAGTCCATCGCACCCATAGTCCCCGCAACATCTCTGCAGACAAACCCAGAGATGTGTTAGCCAGAATCAATTTTTTCACTCAAAAAGAAAAGATACTGGCAAGCAAACCTTCACTACCGGAGAAATTCCAATCCATCTTAGTATTTCCTGATCTCTCCAAATTTACACTCCAGAGACGTAGATCATTCACTCCTTTCACACAAGTTCTAAGACAGCATAATGTGAAGTATCGATGGGGCTACCCGACCAAATTAATTATCAACAGAAATGGAACCTTACACACGGTCTCTACTGTTAATGATGGGATGGATCTTCTTAAAACATGGGACCTTCAGAGACTGCTATCTAATCCTAGAGAGGCGAACCCCTCGTTCTCACTACTTCAAGTTACAGCTCAAGAATGGGCCCCTCTCCCTTAGCAGCCTACCTCGGGGAGGAACTCTGGAGACATTCCAATTACCCTTCAGATCCAAATCACGGATGAGACCACCTAACTAACCTATCCAAGATGTGTTTCTGGACTTTCTAAACCCCGTCAGCAAATGGAAAAATCGTGCAACAGAGAGTTTCTGCTCTGGGTTTTAGGACTCAGGTGTAGGACAGGTTCAATATAATGTTTTCTTTTATGCTCTAGATCATCTTATTGTTGGTGCTCTCTTCCCAGTTTACAGCTTGATATCTTAAGACTGTGAATGTATATAATCTGTGAGGCTATCCCTCCCTCCGTGTCCCATAGCGGAATCCTACTAATACCAATTAACTACTATCACTGTCCTCTATGGCCCACCTAATCTCTGTAGCTCAGTTAGTGGTAGAGTTGATATGATGAGGTCTTGTCACTAAGACGTGACCCCCCAATTTAGAAAAAATCTAATCCTCAGATAGTAGGGAAACCAATTAGTCTCCACAATGTCAATAGATCTTTAACCTACATAAGGTATCGCAACTAATTGGGTAAAATAATCTAGGACTTTACTAGTTATCCATGGGATTCCCTACCACAGTCAGGGGAGAGTTACCTAGATCTTCCTGCACGTCAAGTTCTAGTATAACTTACTAATCTAATAGAGGCTTAGTTATGCTAAGGTTGGCGTTGTAATTTTTTTTCAGCCCTTAATCCTTAAGCAACCTAGGGTTCCGTGACCCCCCTCATATGTTTGCTAAAACTAACAGGCTGCTTTTTACTGCCCCCTAAGTCTCACCACACAGGACCTACATACTGGGAAGAGAAAGATTAATTATGTTCGCTTTTGTAGTTGATGACCATGTTTGTTTTTATTAGATTTGCTGATGTTTACTGTTGTCTGTTCTATTCATACCAATATGTATTTTTCCTTGTTAGATAGTACCTACATGGGTGTCCCCCTTCATTGGCAGGTGTCATATGCACGTATAGTTAATACTCTGACCAGTGAAGGGAATATACCCGGTTTTCTTTTTAGTGTAGAGTCTTTTGACTTAATAGTCATACTCACCGACCATCCCCCAGTGCCCCCTCTACTCCCCCTGGTTGTAGAGAATCTGTTACTCAGAAGTAGGATCTAATTTAGGATCCTTAGTACCCCCCCCCCCTTCCCAACTTTGTAATTTCTCATTTTGATGAGATCAAGGAATTAACATACCCATTCGTTTTTTTCGTGGATTCCTTGTTAGGTGGTGAATAGTGCCACCAAATACCCTTAGTATTGTATATAACTAGGTTTTAATATAGATTAATAGTCAATACTATTGCTGTCATTTTGTATCCCTTCCCATTTGACAGTACGCCTACCTTGAGTGGGAACTAACTCACTAGATATATTCCTCCCTGGGTCTCCTCCTCAAGCTAATATTTTATTTGTTATTCTTCAGTATACAGGTAGGTGGAGTTGGGGTTTCCCTCCCTCTCTTTCTTGTCTCCTTTTCTCTTCTGTTTTCTTTGTCTAGCTCCTACCCTCCCCTTCCCCTCAAGATGAGGAGTGTTCCAGTTAACCTCTACTTTGCATCCCTGAATTGCAAGGGACTCAATTCCTCCACTAAACGAAGTCTCCTGGGCAACTACATGAAAGCTAATAATGTAAGGACTGTGTTTGCCCAGTAGACTCATTGGTTGGACAACCTCCACTTGACATTCAAGTTCCAACATTTTCCCACTTATGTTTTGGCCGCCCACTCAGATAAGACCAGAGGTGTGTCAATTCTCATCCATCGACTAGTCAGCTATGAGAAACTTTACCTTGAAATAGATCCTGAGGGTAGATAACTCATACTTATTTGTAAACTAGATGGCCAAGTCTATACGTTGGTTAATGTATATGCTCCTAACCAGAATCAGCCTCGGTTCCTTAAGACTGTGTTACAAAATATATGTAGAATAAAGACAGGGAGACTCCTTATAGGTGGAGACTTCAATATGATATGGGATCCTTCCCTAGATAAAAAATTCAGCCAAGGCAAAACTGTCGACTTGTATTCACTTTCTACAGCAAAAAAATTCAGAGATCTTATCTCACAACATAATCTGTATGATGTTTGGAGGGCGTGTCACTCAACCACCAGAGATTATACGTATTTTTCTAGACCACATAACTCATACTCAAGACTATTTTTTCACAAATACTTGGACGTTAAATATAATCAGAGACGCTTCGATTAGGTCCTGCTCCTGGTCAGACCATGATGGCCTCGTGATATCACTAGACTCTGGTTTAGGCTCCTCTCCGAGCCCGAGTTGGAAGCTCCCAGATTCGTTGTGGGCTAATCCTGACTTTCAACCTTTGATTCGGAAATCCATGCAGGAATTTCTGATCCACAATGAAAACTTCACTCCCTCTCACCAAACGGTCTGGGCAGCCCTCAAAGCCTACATTAGAGGGGTTTGTATTCAAAAACAAGCCTCTATTAAAAGACTAAAGGGGCCCCTCTAGGCCTTCTAGTGGCCAAACTTTGTACCAAAGAAAGACTTAACAAATATAGTCTTACTCCTGAGTTAGCAGTAGACGTATTGGTCTTACACAGCCAAATTAAGGAGATTGAGATGATTAGAGTCCAAGAGGCAGTGCACAGATTTAAGTGGCTATTATATTATCAGGGAAACAAAGTGTCTACCATTCTGGCTTGGAAGTTGAGGGGCAGAGTTGCATCCTTCCGTATTTTGTCCTTAAACAATGGGAATAGTCGGGTGACATCCCCCAGAGACATAGGAGAGGCCTTTGCAGCTTTTTATTCTAACTTGTACAATCTACATCAAACTGAAAAGGAGAGTACCTCCCCTCATGGTAAAATTTGAGCCTTTCTAGAGGACCTACACCTACCCGCTTTGTCCCGGAAGGAGGTAGACCTGTTATTGGTTCCTTTTTCGATCTCTGAGTTAAAGGAAGTGATTACCCAACTTCAGAATGGAAAGGCTCCGGGACCCAACGGGTTCCCGGCCATGTTCTATAAGACCTTTCAGCTAGAGCTCTCACCATTGCTCCTTTAGACCTTCGCGAAGGACAGAGAGAGAGGCTCCTTTATGAGTGAACTCCTTGAAGCAACGGTTCTTACTATCCCGAAACCCAATAAAAATCATTCCCAGTGCGGGAGTTACCGTCCCATCTCCCTCATTAATATTGATGTAAAGCTTTATTCTAAATTGTGGGCCAACAGACTATGCCTTATTGTCCCCAACTTACTCCATTCAGATCAAGTGGGGTTCACCTGGGGAAGAGAGGGGCCAGATAACACTAGGCATATCCTAAACATATTTTCGGAAGCAAATAGACTAGAGGTCCCTATGCTGGCCCTGCCGCTCGATGCAGAAAAAGCATTTGACAGGGTCAGATGAGAGTATCTTTGGGAGGTGCTCCTTAGCTTTGGGTTCCCCAGAGAGATAGTCTTGGCTATCCAGGCTCTTTATAGTTCCCTGAGTGCCAAAGTTAGTGGTCTAGGCTTTTGCTCTTCGAGTTTTCCCATAACTAATGGGACAAGGCAGGGTTGCCCTCTCTCACCCATTATATTTGCCTTGGCTATTGAGCCGTTGGCTCAGGTTATTAGGAACTCCCCTATGATTAGAGGTGTCCCTTTGAGTCATCGAGAGGAGGAGACAGGAGGAGGAGGAGGAGAAAAGATTGCGTTGTTCGCAGATGACATAACCATCTTTACGACCAATCCCCTGGGATCCCTCCCGGCGCTCTTCGAGATTATATCTCAATTCAGCTCCTTAAGCTTCTATAAACTCAATCTCGCTAAAACAGAAGCGCTAGCAAACCATATCCCACAATTTGAATTAGAGATTCTTCGAGAGTCTTACCAATTCCGGTGGGCTTCGGACACTATCACCCATTTGGGAGTCCAATTAAGTCCGAACATTGAAGTAGTTTGGTCAAAAAACTACGATAAACTCCTAACTGAGATCAGAATGTTGCTAAACTTATGGACCTTTAGAGAAGTGTCCTGGATGGGACGCATGGTTTCAGTGAAAATTACCATTTTACCAAAGATATTATATTATTTTCGATGTCTCCCACTAAATCTCCCCAGAGCTCTCTTAGACAAGTTTAATGCCCTGATAGCCAGATATATTTGGCAGGGGAAAAAGCCAAAGATTTCTAGGAAAACGCTGCAGAGGCCCATTGCTTGGGAGGAGTTTCTCTCCCCAACATCACCATTTACTATGAGGCAGCCCGACATATCCTACTGGGGGACGACGGACATGTCACAAGGCTGGAAGAGAATTGATCAGTTTTCCCTTCCACCCGGCATCACTCTCAGCGATCTAGCCTGGATACCGGACTATAAAATTGATGGTTCGCTTATTCAGAATCCAATAGTCAAACAGGCCCTAGACTGCTGGAAAAACATCAGACACTACTCGGAATTAGCTCCATATCCTTCCCAAATTCATTCGATTTTTGGTCTGCTTAGAGGTCTTCCAGACTCCCATGTCTCCCAGTGGAGACAATGGGACTTATTAAAGGTCTTTGACCTTTTTCAGCAGAATACTTTACAGCTGGCCAAACCGGGAATCTAGGGAGGGGATTCCCATCGTCCTCCATGCTTCCTATTTGAAAGATTTAGACTGCACAAATTCCAATCTGGTTGGGGTTTCCCGTCTTCAGATGTTAGGGAATCAACCATTTGTGAACAGAAATGGAAATCAGGTTCATCTTTGTTGAAGCCTTTATCTATGCATTATGTGACAATTATGAAAGACGTGAGTGCAGTAGAGATATGGCAATTGAGGGCCTGGGAGCGGGACCTAAGAATCCAAGTCCCTGGAAAGACTTGGACACTGTGCCAACTCCTTAGAACTTTATGTTAAAGTATACCTTAGATGGCATTACATTCCGTCGAGATTAGCACAGATAGCCCCGTCAAAGTCGTCTTTGTGCTGGAGAAATTGTGGTCAGGTGGGTACGGATCTACATGTTTGGTGGTCCTGCCCAGTCTTAGAACAGCTGTGGAGGTCTTTCAGTTGTTCGAGTCGACAGGGATGTCTCTCCCGAAGGAACCTAAGGTGGCCCTCTTGAACATTTTCTCACGAAAAATACCCAAAATTCAGAAATAGCTTGCCATCTTTATCTTTGCTGCCACTAAAGTCTCAATTGCTAGATTGTGGAGACAGACGAGCTCACCCCCCTGACTGTAGTGATACAGACTTTAGAGACCTATGCCTTGATGGAAAGAGGATTCTACCATAACCTGAACAAAATTGCGTCATACTGGAGAATATGGGACCTTTGGGTCCACAGACAGAAATGATCTGGTGACTTACAGACTGCCCATGGTTGGCTGGAGCCTCCTTAACTGATGAGATCCTGGCTGGGAGCTCTTTCATATGGGAGTTTTTTTCTTTTTCCCCTTTTCCTGTGTCCGCCTTTCCCCTTTTGCCATTGGTATTGGTTGACCCTTGCCTTTCTTGTCCCCTCTATCAGCCAATCAGAATTAAGGTAGAAAAAATCCTATTGGCTGATGCAATCAGCCAATAGGATTGAGCTTGCATTCTATTGGCTGATTGGAACAGCCAATAGAATGCAAGCTCAATCCTATTGGCTGATTGGATCAGCCAATAGGATTGAACTTCAATCCTATTGGCTGATTGCATCAGCCAATAGGATTTTTTCTACCTTAATTCCGATTGGCTGATAGAATTCTATCAGCCAATAGGAGCCTAAGGGACCCCATCTTGGATGACGTCACTTAAAGGAACCGTCATTCAGTAAGAAGATTCTGGATGAAGAGGATGCTACGCGTCGGATATTTGGGGGGTTTGTTGTGTGGGTGGTGGGTTTTACTGTTGGGGGGTGTTTGTATTTTTTTTACAGGTAATAGAGCTGATTACTTTCGGGCAATACCCTGCAAAAGGTCCTTTTAAGGGCTATTGATAATTTAGTTTAGGCTAGGGTTTTTTTTTATTTGGGGGGGGGGGGGCTATTAGATTAGGTGTAATTAGTTTAAAGATCTGTAATTTGTTTTTTATTTTCTGTAATTTAGTGGGGGGGTTTTGTACTTTAGCTAATTGTATTTAATTGTATTTAATTTAGGTCATTTATTTAATTGTAGTGTAGTGTTAGGTGTTAGTGTAACTTAGGTTAGGTTTTATTTTACAGGTACTTTTGTATTTATTTTAGCTAGTTAGTTATTAAATAGTTAATAACTATTTAATAACTATTCTACCTAGTTAAAATAAATACAAACTTGCCTGTTAAATAAAAATAAACCCTAAGATAGCTACAATGTAACTATTAGTTATATTGTAGCTAGCTTAGGGTTTATTTTATAGGTAAGTATTTAGTTTTAAACAGGAATTATTTAGATAATAATATTAATATTTATTTAGATTTATTGTAATTATATTTGTTAGGGGGTGTTAGGGTTAGGGTTAGACTTAGGTTTAGGGGTTAATACATTTAGTATAGTGGCGGCAACGTTGGGGGCAGCAGATTATGGGTTAATAAATTAGGTAGGTGACGGCGATGTTAGGGACGGCAGATTAGAGGTTAATAATATTTAAATAGTGTTTGTGAGGCAGGAGTGTGGCGGTTTAGGGGTTAATTTGTTTATTATAGTGGCAGATTAGGGGTTAATAAATGTAGGTAGGTTGCGGCGACATTGGGGGAGGGAGATTAGGGGTTAATAAATATAATGTAGGTGTCGGCGATGTTGGGGCAGCAGATTAGAGGTTAATAAGTATAATGTAGGTGGCGGCGATGTCTGGAGTGGTAGATTAGGGGTTAATAAATATAATGTAGATGGCGACGATGTCGGGGGCATCAGATTAGGGGTTAATAAGTGTAAGATTAGGGGTGTTTAGACTCGGGGTTCATGTTAGGGTGTTAGGTGTAAACATAACTTTTATTTCCCCATAGGAATCAATGGGGCTGCGTTACTGAGTTTTTCGCTGCTTTTTTGCAGGTGTTAGACTTTTTCTCAGCCGGCTCTCCCCGTTGATTCCTATGTTGAAATTGTGCGCGACCACGTACGACCAGCTCACCGCTGACTTAAGCAGAGCTGGTATTGAAGTGCACTAAGGAGCTCAATTTTGCTCAACGATCACTTCTTGCCTTTTAACACCGGGTTTTTAAAAACGGTTATGCAAAATAAAAAAAAATACACCTAATCTAATAACCCTATAAAAATAAAAAAGCTCCCCCAAAAAATAAACATACGGCTAGATTAAGAGTTTTTGTCGGTAAGGCTGTGCGGGGCTAACAAGCCTTTTTTTCTTACCGCTCACTTAAGCCAACGCTGGTATTACAGGTTTTCTTCAAGCCGGCGTTAGCCTCAGAAAAGTAAATTTAGCTCCACATCTCACTGTAATACCAGCGCTGCTTATGGTAGCGGTAAGCTGGCAAAACGTGCTCGTGCACGATTTCCCCATAGGAAACAATGGGGCTGAGCTGGCTGAAAAAAAACCTAACACCTGCAAAAAAGCAGCGTTCAGCTCCTAATGCAGCCCCATTGTTTCCTATGTGGAAATGAATTTTATGTCTGCACCTAACACCCTAACATGAACCCAGAGTCTAAACACCCCTAATCTTACACTTATTAACCCCTAATCTGCCGCCCCCGACATCATCGCCACCTACATTATATTATTAACCCCTAATCTGCCACTCCGGACACCGCCGCCACCTACATTATACTTATGAACCCCTAATCTACTGCCCCAATATCGTCAAAACCTACATTATAGTTATTAACCCCTAATATGCCCCCCCAACGTCGCCGCAACTATATTATATTTATTAACCCCTAATCTGCTGCCGCCAACTTTGCCGCCACTATAATACATTTATTAACCCCTAAACCTAAGTCTAACCCTAACACCCCCCTAACTTAAATATAATTTAAATACATCTAAATAAATTTACTACAATTAAATAAATTAGTCCTATTTAAAACTAAATACTTACCTATAAAATAAACCCTAAGCTAGCTACAATATAACTAATAGTTACATTGTAGCTAGCATAGGATTTATATTTATTTTACAGGCAACTTTGTATTTATTTTAACTAGGTAGAATAGTTATTAAATAGTTATTAACTATTTAATAACTTCCTAGTTAAAATAAGTACAAATTTTCCTGTAAAATAAACCCTAACCTAAATTACAATTAAACCTAACACTAAATTATAGAAAATAAAAAATAATTGCATTTTTTTAAACTAATTACACCTAATCTAATCCCCCTAATAAAATAAAAAAGCCCCCCAAAATAATAAAATTCCCTATCCTATAATAAATTACAATTAGTCCTTAAAAGTGCCTTTTGCGGGGCATTGCCCCAAAGGAATCAGCTCTTTTACCTGGAAAAAAAAATACAATACCCCCCCCAACATTAAAACCCACCACCCACACACCCAACCCTACTATAAAACCCACCTAATCCCCCCTTAATAAAACCTAACACTACCCCCTTGAAGATCACCCTACCTTGAGCCGTCTTCACCCAGCCGGGCACAAGTGGACGTCCAGAGGGGCAGAAGTCTTCATCCGATCCGGCCAGAAGAGGACATCCAGCCCGGCAGAAGTCTTCATCCAGGCGGCATCTTCTATCTTCTTCCATCCGGAGCGGGTCCATCTTGAAGACATCTGACGCGGAGCATCCTCTTCCATCCGATGGCGACTTAAGAATGAAGGTTCCTTTAAGTGACGTCATCCAAGATGGTGTCCCTTGAATTCCGATTGGCTGATAGAATCCTATCAGCCAATCGGAATTAAGGTAGGAAAAATCCTATTGGCTGATGCAATCAGCCAATAGGATTGATCTTGCATTCTGTTGGCTGTTCCAATCAGCCAATAGAATGCGAGCTCAATCCTATTGGCTGATTTTTCCTACCTTAATTCCGATTGGCTGATAGGATTAGGCCAATTGGAATTGAAGGGACGCCATCTTGGAACCTTCATTCTTCAGTCGCCATCGGATGGAAGAGGATGCTCCGCATCAGATGTCTTCAAGATGGACCCGCTCCGCTCCGGATGGAAGAAGATAGAAGATGCCGCCTGGATGAAGACTTCTGCTGGTCTGGATGTCCTCTTCTGGCCGGATCGGATGAAGACTTCTGCCCCTCTGGACGTCCACTTGTGCCCAGCTGGGTGAAGACGGCTCAAGGTAGGCTGATCTTCAAGGGGGTAGTGTTATGTTTTATTAAGGGGGATTTGTGGGTTTTAGAGTAGGGTTGGGTGTGTGGGTGGTGGGTTTTAATGTTGGGGGGTATTGCATTTTTTTCCCCAGGTAAAAGAGCTGATTACTTTGGGGCAATGCCCCGCAAAAGGCCCTTTTAAGGGCTATTTGTAATTTAGTATAGGGTAGGGAATTTTATTATTTTGGGGGGCTTTTTTATTTTATTTTTACAGTTTAAAAAAATTGTAATTCTTTTTTAAATTTTCTGTAATTTTGTGGTTTTTTTATTTTGTACTTTAGTTTATTTAAGTTAATTGTAGATAATTGTAGGTAATTTATTTAATTAATTTAATGATAGTGTAGTGTTAGGTGTAATTGTAATTTAGGTTAGGATTTATTTTACAGGAAATTTATACTTATTTTAACTAGGAAGTTATTAATTACTTAATTACTATTTAATAACTATTCTACCTAGTTAAAATAAATACAAAGTTGCCTGTAAAATAAATATAAATCCTAAGCTAGCTACAATGTAACTATTAGTTATATTGTAACTAGCTTAGGGTTTATTTTATCAATAAGTATTTAGTTTTAGGTGCTAGGGTTAGACTTAGGTTTAGGGGTTAATAAATTTATTATAGTGGCGGCGACGTTGGCAGCGGCAGATTAGGGGTTAATAAGTATAATGTAGGGTTCGGCGATGTTGGGGGCAGTAGATTAGGGGTTCATAAGTATAATGTAGGTGGCGGTGGTGTCCGGTCAGCAGATTAGGGGTTAAACATTTTAGTTAAGTGTTTCCGATGTGGGGGGGGGGCTTGGTTTAGGGGTTAATAGGTAGTTTATGGGTATTAGTGTACTTTTTAGCACTTTAGTTAAGAGCTTAATGTTCCGGCGTTAGCCCATAAAACTCTTAACTACTGACTTTTAAATAAGGTAGGAGTCTGGACAGGAGAGGGTCTACCGCTCACTTTTTTCAGGCAATCGTAATACCGGCGTTAGGAAAATCCCATTAAAAGATAGGATACGCGAGACTTCCGGTGGGCGGAGCTACAGACCGGCAGCATAGTGAAAGAGCTCCTCAGTTTGTGCTTCGTTTAAGCCAAAAAGCTGCCGGTCCCTGCTACCCACACACGCCATCCTTGTTGGGGTATTATCTGGGCCCTAGCCCCAACGGACCAGAAAGTGTGAAGGGCCGAATATCGCCCTAGTCCCTGGAAGAATCAAAAGTGCGCAACGAAGCGCAAACCGCGGGCGCCATCTTGGAGTGCGGCCCACGCTTGCATCGCATTGAAACCGGCTGTTACCAGGCTACCAGGGGACATTCTCCGCCGCTACATATTACCGGAGGGAGTGAGTACAAGTCCTACTTAATGCATTTTAGCCCCATAAGCAGTGCATAGACATAGCAGGTGCAGGACCGGAGGTATTGATACATGCAGGAGACCGTGTAAAACCTGATACACGCACATTCAAAAGTTTTTATCCAAGGTACACCCCTAAAGACTTACACTTGTGGGAGGTTGGGAACACTTCTCTTATCTGGATTATACAGCTCACAAAAAAAACAAAAGAAGTACTACACAATCAACGGGACGTGGTTCCAAAGCATTTATTGTGAAACATATGACCTGTGCACAATAGAACTTCAACCTTTATTTACACATATTATGCTGAAAGTTTGCTAACAACAGAGTAAAAAGAAATGGTTGTCTCATGAAACACTTGTGAAGGGGAGTTTATTCCTTTTGGCTTTCTGATACAAGGGCTGATGCTGCCACTTAGAGGACTCTTACACTCATAACAAGAGAACTTTGTTTATACTGTAAGCAAATTAGTGCAAGGTTTGCATGAAGCTAGACCATTACTTCAAGCCTGTATCAAACACACTGGCTGACAAAATGACATCCAGGCATAAGCAAGCAGACAAGAAGAGGCCTGCACCAGAATTACATGCCGAATCCCCACCCTCTCCCAAATCCTCACATGTGATCACATCTGACTCCTCTGCTCTCCTCCAGGAACTCAAGTCTTTTTTTCTGCCGAAGATGGAGTCCCTTCAGGCTGGAGTAGATACATTGACCAGTGAAATACGCCAATTCTCTACCAGAATGTCCCATGTGGAGCAGCGTGTGTCAGATGTAGAAGACAGACAAGAATCAACCTCTACCTCAGTAAGACAGCTACAACGCCAAAACCAAATCTTGCAAGAAAAGGTAGACGACCTTGAAAATCGGAGTCGGAGGAACAATCTCCGAATGGTGGGTGTACCTGAAACAGTGAAAAACAAAGATTTGCTTGAGTTTACCGCTTTAACCATCCCTAAACTGCTGAAAATGAACCCAGATCACTTACCCCTTGACATAGAGCGAGCCCATCGCATAGGCCCGGATAGAGGCCTTGAGACTTTAAATTCTCGCCCACGCCAAGTGATTTATAAATGCCTCAACTACCAGGAAAAACTCGCACTATTGCGAGCTTATAGGGCTCATGCGGGAGATTTGATCTTTGAAGGAAAGAAAATATTGATTTTTCAGGACTTTTCTGCAGAGGTTACCAAACTCCGGAAAGAATTCGCTCCACTGTGCTCTCGACTTCACAAGGAGGGGAGACAGGCTTCACTGCTATATCCTGCTAAATTAAGACTGCAAACACCAGCTGGTCCCAAGTTTTTCAGTTCCCCCAAAGATTTGCAAGCATACCTTGATAGAGATAAAGATGACCAGCGAGATGTACACTGAACATAGAAGAATTTCTTTTCAGCCTCAATTTTCTTCAAGCTCTCCATTACATAATGGAGGGATGGAGTGCTGCAACATGCCCAATGGCGGGAAGAGTAATTGGGACTAAACTCAGGCATACTGAACTGCCTGAACGACTCATGTGGGAACTGCCGAAACTCCCAGGAACTATGCTATGGGGGCATATACACTCCCCCACTTCTTGGTTCATGAAGACCGAACTTATACATTTTGGGGAGATACTGGTTTGGTTCCTCACTCTTATCTTGTTTTGTGTCAAAAGTTATGTTTTGCATGCATTTTCGCAGACACTAATTTATGCTTTTTGTCTCCCAGGTTGGACACTAGCCCCCTCCCCACATAAAGGTAGAGGGATAGCATTTTTTCTCCTCCCAGGTTTTAAAACTAAGCTATACATGTGGTCCCTATCCTCTAACAGGGCTGGCAGGCTCTCCTTCCCTTGCTTTAAACCTTCTGTACCCAATATTCAAACAGCCTGGGAGAAGGCCCAAAGTGGCTTTAATTCTAATTACAGTGCTCCCTACCAAGTAGAACCTCACTCCCCCTTAATCGTTACGGGGAGATATTTCAGGTTCCTAGCCCATGTCTGCCTAACCATTTCTTTCTCTCCCTTTGTTATTATTACATGTGTCCTTAGGGATGTTTATGTTTATGCTGAGATTGACATGATCCTTGTTAAGTGCCAAGCCTGCTACCAGGATATTCTTACGATAAAGCAGGGCCTCCAACCGTTTTCTCAGGCTGATGAAGTTTGCTGGTTTCTGATTGGAACTTGTCTGTTATGTTTATGTGTTTTGCCCACAGTGTCAATGTTATATGATGCACTAATGCTTTTGTGTCTCTGCCTCCAGCAACAGATGCTCCTCCACTCTGGGGGTTCCCCACACCATGCAATCCGTAACATATGGAAACCTTCTGGTTTGGCTTCCCGATTCTCTCCCATCTGGCTGATCCGTGAGTACAACTCCCTGGCACAAACTGATATCATGGCCTCCCCATACCACATTTTTCCACATACCTTAAGGTACCCATGTTTTATCCTACTGATCCGCCTGCTCCACAGACCGCACCTTAGAATAGCAGGGCTGCGGGAACACTCCATACTTTCATTAGACAATGGCGCAGCGTTATAATGTAGTATCTTGGAATGTTGGAGGTATCACCTCTCCAGCTAAAAGAAGCAAAATACTCCACTACCTCAATTCAATTCATGCAGACATTGCACTGTTGCAGGAAACCCACTTGACACAGGAAGAGCACGCTAAGCTGAAGGTTAGATGGGTAGGTCAAGTTATAAACACGCCAACGACAGGCAGAAAAAAGGGGGTAGCGATACTGGTCAGGAAAGGGTTACCAATAGTGCTTACAGATACACATATTGATGTGCAGGGAAGGTATATCATCACTAACCTGCATGTGTCTTCCAAAACCTATACACTTTGCAATGTCTATGGGCCGAATAATCTCTCTCCCCACTTTTGGTCCCAGATTCAATCACTCCTAACTAAATGTAATAGCTCTCAAATCCTCATGGGAGGGGACTTCAACATGGCCCAACTATCCCCTCTCGATAGATTTTTAAACCCCTCACAACCCTCTAGCATAAAACAGGGCTCTCAGAGACAGAAAATTGAATCTAAAATCACTTTAAGGCTTAAGGAAGGTTTGGGATTGGTTGATTTATGGAGATTGCGTAATCCGGAGGTTAGAGACTACACCTGTATGTCTAAATCACACCACACATTGTCCAGGATTGACTACTTCCTCACGTCTCCTGCTCTCACCCCTTTTATACCCTCTACTAAAATACAACCCATCACCATATCAGACCACGCTCCTATCACATTGGTGCTAGACTTTACCCCCTCTGATAATTTACACAAAACATGGAGGTTTCCCTCTCATCTTTACAACAATGTAGATTTCCGCCAAAACTTACTTGCATACTGGATAGACTATGATGCAGATAACGCCCAACACCACGACAACACAGATCTCTTTTGGCATGCCTCAAAGGCTGTGCTAAGGGGGAGAATTACAGCATACACCTCACATCACAAGAAACAGGCTAAGAGGCTCACTGATCAAATGCTAAGAAACCTCACAGATGCATATAATACATATCTGCAACACCCGACCAGCCAATCGAGGCAGCACTATTACAACTTAAAGCAAGAAAGAGACACCCATATCCAAATGGTAGATAACATACACACACTGCATAGGCAGGGAAGATTCTACAGGTACGGGAACAAGGCGGGGAAAATAATGGCAAACATGGTCAAAGTGGTCACCCCTAGATCTAACATTCCAGCAATCATTACAAATAAGGGCCTTTGCAATGACACCCCTACGATTATGAAAGAGTTTGTGTCATATTATACTAAACTATACACTAAGCAGGATATATCAGAACATAATAAACAGTCATTCTGGCGCAATGTAACCGTCCCCACCATGACCCAGGAACAATTGGCTACGCTTAATGCCCCTATCCAAATACAAGAAGTCGTTAATACCATACGAAGCATCAAACTAGGGAAGGCGGCGGGACCTGACGGTCTCCCCGCAGAATATTATAAAATCTTATGCCCGGCGATAGCGCCCACTTTGGCAAAGCTTTTTTCAGACTACTTAGCAGGGAAGTCTGTACCGGACTCTAGATTTACTGATGCTAACATATGCGTCATTCCCAAACCGGACAGAGATTCGACTCTGCCGTCTTCTTATAGGCCGATTTCTCTACTAAATGGGGACTATAAGTTAATGACCAAAATCCTCGCCAATCGGCTGGCAGATGTTCTGCCACTGCTGGTTCACCCAGATCAGACGGGTTTTGTCAAACACCGATCATCAGTTATCAATTTACGCAAAGCACTGGCAGTCATAGCACAATACCACCAAGCCCGACATAACCGGTCAGACGCCTCACTACAGGATGCCTGCTTCCTCTCTGTCGACGCCGAGAAGGCGTTCGATAGGGTGGAGTGGGACCACCTATACACTACGCTTATTAACTTTGGTATCACAGGCCACTTCTTGGATGCTGTACGTAGACTATATGATTCACCCTCGGCATCCATCATTATCAATGGTGGTCTCTCCCCCTCTTTTAAGCTAGAAAGGGGCACAAGGCAAGGTTGCCCACTGTCCCCACTCCTATTCGATCTTGCCATTGAGCCGCTGGCTTGTTATATCGACAACACTGTGCTGGCCTTAAACTACACGCACAGTGTCTACACATCTCGCTGTTTGCTGATGACCTCTTGTTGTATATTAGCAATCCTGATCTTAATGTTCCTCTAATACTACAAGTAATGACAAAATTTGGTACCTTTACTGGATACAAAATAAACGAAGACAAATCTGAAGTCACTTGGCTTCAAAATCAGGGAGGCAGCTCCCTACAGAACACGAGTCTCAAGGTCACGGATGGGTCTTTTAAGTATCTGGGGATTCACTTACATGTAGACCCCACAAAAATTTATCACCTTAATATCCCAAAAGTTATACTTAGTTCACAGGACACCATCCGAGGTTGGAGGGGTCTTCCCCTCTCCCTTCATGGTAGGATTCATCTATTGAAAATGGTAATACTACCAAAAATCTTGTACCCCTTACAAATGCTCCCTCTTCTGCTCCACAACAAGGACATACAGGTGATCTCTTCTACTTTTGCCTCCTTTGTGTGGAACCAAAAAAAGCACAGGATCAACACAACCAGACTTTCTATGCCACTGGAGGTGGGGGGACTTAGGTTTCCGAACATACAGTGGTACAATTGGGCAACACTAACTAAGCTGGTGCTTGGCTGGTTGGCCGGATCTGAATACTTCAGCCATGCTGTGGAGGCGGATTGTGCGTCACCGCTGAACTTGGCCTACCTCCCACACTCTACCTTGTCTGCCTTACCCCATCACATTTCCCAGAACATACTGTTCCGAGACCCGTTGAGAGCATGGCACAAGCTATGCCGATTCTGGGGTAATGATCACAAAGTGACCAAATACCTACCCATACAGGGAAACCCTACGTTCATACCGGGTTTCACCACCAGGGCCTTTCAGAAATGGAAGGCCTCTGGTCTGACCTCTATTGCACAAGTTATCAACCCTAACACGCTCCAGGTTCTCCCTTTCCAGGAACTGAGAGACACCTTTGCTATCCCTGCTGATACCATGTTCGCATATTTTCAGTGTAGGCACTTTGTCAGGGCTCTCATCTCAGACAATCGGCTTACTAAAGTAAGTTCTGGTGTGGACAGACTAGTCCGCATGACGAAACAAGGATCATACTCCATAACCCGCATATATAACGAAATAACAAATCACTTAGAACAACCTGTCCTTCAAACAATAAACAACAAATGGCAAGGGACGAGGGACATACAGATTACGGCACAAGAGATCGAAGATAGCTTTCAGAGAGTAAGGGCAGCTACCCTTTCAGCTTATTCTAGAGAGGCACACACTAAACTAATACATCAGGCATATATCCTCCCTAAACTAAGACTAAGGTGGGTCCCTCAGGCAGTAGACAAGTGTAACAAGTGCTCCTTTGCATCACCTGATCTCATACACTTGATATGGGACTGCCCCAAACTAAAAAGACTGTGGGCTAAAATTCAGTTTTGGCTCCGAAGAGTACTCCAACAAGAGATAGCCTTAACTCCCTCCACCATTATTTTTCTGACAGACCTGGGGATTACATCCCAACATCAGAAATTTCTGAACTCTGTGATTCTGCTCTCTAGGCGTCTAATCATGCAATACTGGGTAAGGGACAAGGCCCCACCCTTCAAGAAACTGTTGGGGGCAATACACACTCAGGTCTTGGTGGAGCAGGCGGACGTACAGGGAGATCTTGATAAAAGAATAAAATCTTATATACATAAATGGGAACCTTATTTACTATATGTCTCTTCACAAATAAGACATAGAATACTTTACCCCTTTCGTAATTCAACATTTATCATGGAGGAAAATCTGAGGGGGAACTGGTGTCTTTCTTTGTCGCCCCCCCCCCCCCTCAGCCAACCTGACCACATACGCATAGTTTCGTAGCAGCCTTTAAATTCTCTTTGATATAAGTGCCAGGGAGCTCAGTCCCCCCCCCCAGTCCCCTCCCCCCTCCCTAAATTCTATCCTTATCCCCCCCCCCCCCTCGGAGTGGAAGGACCCGATTCGATTTGATTTGATAGGTTTGTTAACTGTTTTATGGTTTGTATTAGTTATTTGATGCTTTATTTGGTGCTTTATAAAAAATTGAGAAAAAAACCAGATTAACATCTCAGTATGGAGATATCTTACTTGGGGAAGGCTCTTTCCCCCGGACTGTGGGGGTGGAGGGTCGTCAAATTCCCTTTCTGTATCTTAAAATGTAAATTCTGATGTATTACATACTGTGACTTCCATGTTGTGATGGATCTGGATTATAAATAAAGTTTTAAAAAAAAAAAAAAAAGATAGGATACGCAATTGACGTAAGGGGATTTCCGGTAAGCTAAAATCGCAGAAAAAAAGTGAGCGGTAGACCCTCTCCTGCCTGACTCGTAATACCAGCGGGCATTTAAAAGCAGCGTTGGGACCCCTCAATGCTGCTTTTTAAGACTAACGCAAGACTCGTAATCTAGGCCGTAATCTATAGCCTGCAATAAACTACCAATAGCCCTTAAAAGGGCCTTTTGTAGGGCATTGCCCTAAGGAAATCAGCTCTTTTACCTTAATAAAATACAAAGACCCCCCAACAGTAAAACCCACCACCCAACCAACTTCCCAAAATAAAAAACCTAACTCTAACAAACATCTAAGCTACCCATTGCCCTGA
Source organism: Bombina bombina (assembly GCF_027579735.1). Taxonomy (NCBI): domain Eukaryota; kingdom Metazoa; phylum Chordata; class Amphibia; order Anura; family Bombinatoridae; genus Bombina; species Bombina bombina. Next base: position 921,858,847 of record NC_069501.1, read on the forward strand.
AAAGGGCATTTGTATGGGCATTGCACCTAAAGGGGCATTTAGCTCTTTTGTATTGCCCTAAAAAGGGCATTCAGCTATTTTAAGAAAAGCCCAAACCCAAATAAAAAAAAACCCACACAAAAAAAGTTTAAAGAAACCTAACACTAACCCCCGACGATCCACTTACAGTTTCTGAAGTCCGGACATCCATCCTCATCCAGGCAGCGAGAAGTCTTCATCCAGGCGGCGAGGCCTTCATCCATCCAGGCGGTGTCTTCTATCTTCATCCAGGTGGCATCTTCTATCTTCATCCCGTTGGGGCAGGAGCAGGTCCATCCTGAAGATATCCGGCGTGGAGCATCCTCTTCATACGGTCGCCGCCATATACTGAATTTTCAATGCAAGCTAGCCTTTTTAAAATGGCGTCCCTTGCATTCCTATTGGCTAATTTGGTTTTTGAAATTCAAATCAGCCAATAGGATGAGAGATACTGAAATCCTATTGGCTGTTCAAATCAGCCAAAAGGATGAGAGCTACTGAAATTCTATTGGCTATTCAAATCAGTATTTTTGTTATTTTTTGTAATTTAGTATTTTTTATTTTTTGTAATTGTAGATTACATTTTTTTTAGTAGTTAGGTTTTTTAATTTGTAATTTAATTTCTTTAATTGAAAGTTATTTTAATTTTAGTATAATAGTAGTTAGTTTAATATATAGTTTACATTTTTTTTTTCCCCAGGTAGGTTTTTATTTATTTTAAGAAAAGGATCTTGTAATTTTAATTTAAAGTTAGGGGGTTGTTAGGTTTAGGGGTTAATAGTTTAATTTATTTTTTGGCAATGTGGGGGGCTGTCGGTTTAGAGGTTAATAGGTTTATTTAGTGGCAGTGATGTAGGAGGCCAGATGTTTAGGGGTTAATAACTTTATTTAGTGGCGGCGATTTTCGGGGAGCGGCGGAATAGAGGTTAATATCTTTATTATAGTGTGGATGATGTTGGGGTGCGGGGGAATAGGGGTTAATAACATTAGTATAGTAGTGACGATGTCAGGGAGCGGCGGAATAGGGGTTAACAAATGTTATTAGTGGCGGCGATGTCGGGAGCGGCAGATTGGGGTTAATAACTTTAAAATAGTGTTTGTGATGCGGGAGGGCCTCGGTTTAGGGGTTAATAGGTAGTTTATGGGTGTTAGTGTACTTTGTAACAATTTAGTTATGAGTTTTGTGTAACAGTTTTGTTGCGTAAAACTCATAACTACTGGTCTCAGAATGTGAAACGGATCGTGTCGGTATAGGCCGGAACGCAAGCATTTTAGCCTCACCGCAAAACTTGTAATGGCAACGCTATGTAAATCCCATGCAAAAACTTAATTTTTTTAAAGTGCGGGACTGAGGTTGCGTTACAGGCTAAAATAAATTCAGTGTTAAAACACGAACACAAAACTTGTAATCTAGGTGATTGTTTGTTATAAGCATATAGGTTTAACTATTTAACCACCTCAGGTCACATTACCTTCCTTTTCTTTGTTCCATATACCTGCAACAAATGTTAAGTCCTACGCAGAGACTGTCCCTTTAAGGCTTCTGTGGGTCAGTGACGTGCTGCTAAATCTCTCTAGGCACCTTTTGACAGGAAGTCCAAGTCTGGTTTCCCTCATTACCTTAAGTGAGACTTTCCCCAGGTCATATTACAAATATACACAAAGACAGAAGTACTCAAACAGGAATGAACAATGGCTCAGTAGCTTGTTCTTTGGCTGGTCATCACCTGGGAGAAACCTTCTTTTTAGCTCAATTGTGCCTTTTACTAAGGAGAATAAGGAACATGGCATCCCCAGACAATTGTTGCATTAGTTAATTGCTATTGGTGATCATGTGCCCCACTAGAAATCAAGTGATTTTAGTGGTGAAGCAGACAGAGCCGCATCTGCCCCATCTGATTGTGGGCCAGATTAAAAGTGGAGCGCAAAATATCGTTTTCGCGAGGATGATATTGGTGCTCCACTTTGTAATACCAGCGCACGCAAATGTGCACTGGTATTGCAAGTTAGGTGCTATTGCATTCGCATTGCACGGATGCATTGCGCTCACGGGAGCCTCCAATGGGAGCCTCGTTCTCATGCCGTACATACACATAGTAACACATAAATATATATGTATACAAGCATATACATATATATTTACAGGGAACACACAGTTCCCAATAGACCGCAATGTAAAGGCTATTTTCATTGCCATTTTTTCTTACACCTCACACCCTTCACTTTTAACCCCTAAAAAATGTTTTGTACAGTTGTTTTTTGTAATGGCTAGTTATTTGTCTTGCACCCGTAAACATTGCCCGTTTACGGGTGTGCGATAAATTTGCGCTCCTCTTTTAAGGAGCGTGTTAAAGAAGGGTTTCCCATCATTTAAATAAGGGGGCACAACCTTGTCTAATTTTAAGTGATCATTGGGTAATGGTGATCTCCTACACCAAACACACATCCATAGTGTTTGATGAGTGAGAGGGACCACTTTTACAGACTCTAGTTCCCTCCATCACAGAGACTCCTGTTTGGAATGAGGGGAATACCCCATATCATTCTAATACCTAATGTATTTACTGTATGTGAGGCAGTGACTCCAAAGGAACCGCTATCCCCTAAAGACAAAATACCTCTCAAAATTGGTTCTGTTTTGGAAATGCTAGAGAGCTTTAAGAGGCTTTTTTTCACCCCACACTTTAGTAATATAAAATTATATAAAATTAAAATAAAGTGTATCATGTTTTTGGCATCGTTATAATGATCACCTGGCAGCAACTGCTAGCTTTATTTTGTTTCATGTAAGGGTTTATAGATTTATGTTTCTCTGAACTAATAAAACATTTTAGGAATTGAAATAAATGAGAAAACTGGCTCTATATTTTTAGCTGTGTATGTTTCACAGTGTGGTTCCAACAATTTTTTTTAAACTTTTAATACATTACGTTACTTTCATGTTTGAAAAAAAATGTATGAAAATGTAAAGATTATCTAAGAAGTCTCAGCAATACTGTGAGATCCTTCAAGGAATTTAGAAAGGCAAACTTTAGCTGTTTATCACACTATACAGGGCTCTGAAGGAGAGGCACCTATGTTACAATATACAACTAATTCCTATTTAAAACTAAATACTTACCTATAAAATAAACCATAAGCTAGCTACAATATAACTAATAGTTACATTGTAGCTAGCTTAATGTTTATTTTTATTTTACAGACAAGTTTGTATTTATTTTAACTAGGTAGAATAGTTACTAAATAGTTATTAACTATTTAATAACTACCTAGCTAAAATAAATACAAAAGTACCTGTAAAATAAACCCTAACCTACACTACAACACTACACTACAATTAAATAAATTAACTAAATAAACTAAATAAAAAACAATTAAATACATTTAATTAAATGAGCTAAATTACAAAAAACCCCCACTAAATTACAGAAAATAAAAAACAATTACAGATCTTTAAACTAATTACACCTAATCTAATAGCCCTATCAAAATAAAAAAAAGCCCCCCCAAAATGAAAAACCCTAGCCTAAACTAAACTATCAATAGCCCTTAAAAGGGCCTTTTGCGGGGCATTGCCCTAAAGTAATCAGCTCTTTTACCTGTAAAAAAAAAATACAAACACCCCCCAACAGTAAAACCCACCACCCACACAACCAACCCCCCAAATAAAAAGCTAACTAAAAAAACCTAAGCTCCCCATTGCCCTGAAAAGGGCATTTGGATGGGCATTGCCTTTAAAAGGGCAGTTAGCTCTTTGGCGGCCCAAACCCCTAATCTAAAAATAAAACCCACCCAATACACTCTTAAAAAACACTAACCCCCTGAAGATCGGACATCCATCCTCAAAGAAACGGCAGAAGTCTTCATCCAACCGGGCCGAAGTCTTCTTACAAGCCGGGCAAAGTAGTCCTCCAGACGGGCAAAAGTCTTCATCCAGACGGCATCTTCTATCTTCATCCATCCAACGCGGAGCGGCTCTATCTTCAAGACATCCGACATGGAGCATCCTCTTCTTGCGACGACTACCCGACGAATGAAGGTTCCTTTAAGTGACGTCATCCAAGATGGCGTCCCTTAGATTCCAATTGGCTGATAGAATTCTATCAGCCAATCGGAATGAAGGTAGAAAAAATCCTATTGGCTGATGCAATCAGCCAATAGGATTGAGCTTGCATTCTATTGGCTGAAAATGTGAGCTCAATCCTATTGGCTGATTGGATCAGCCAATAGGATTGAACTTCAATCCTATTGGCTGATTGCATCAGCCAATAGGATTTTTTTTTACCTTAATTCCGATTGGCTGATAGAATTCGATCAGCCAATCGGAATCTAAGGGACGCCATCTTGGATGACGTCACTTAAAGGAACCTTCATTCGTCGGGTAGTCGTCGGAAGAAGAGGATGCTCCATGTCAGATGTCTTGAAGATGGAGCTGCTCCGCGTCGGATGGATGAAGATAGAAGATGCCATCTGGATGAAGACTTCTGCCCGTCTGGAGAACCACTTCGGCCGGCTTGGATGAAGACTTCTCCCGGCTTCGTTGAGGACTTCGGCCGGTTGGATGAAGACTTCTGCCGCCTCCTTGAGGATGGATGTCCGGTCTTCAGAACAGTAAGCCGATCTTCAGGGGGTTAGTGTTAGGTTTTTTAAGGGTGTATTGGTGGGGTTTTTTTTAGGTTAGGGTTTGGGCCGCAAAAGAGCTAACTGCCCTTTTAAGGGCAATGCCCATCCAAATGCCCTTTTCAGGGCAATGGGGAGCTTAGGTTTTTTTAGTTAGTATTTTATTTGGGGGGTTGGTTGTGTGGGTGGTGGGTTTTACTGTTGGGGGAGTTGTTTGTATTTTTTTACCGGTAAAAGAGCTGATTACTTTGGGGCAATGCCTTTTAAGGGCTATTGATAGTTTAGTTTAGGCTAGGGTTTTTTATTTTGGGGGGGCTTTTTTTTAATTTTGATAAGGCTATTAGATTAAGTGTAATTAGTTTAAATAACTTGTAATTTGTTTATTATTTTCTGTAATTTAGTGTTTGTTTTTGTACTTTAGCTAATTTAATTTAATTTATTTAATTGTTTTTAATTTAGTAAATTTATTTAATTATAGTGTAGTGTTAGGTGTTAGTGTAACTTAGGTTAGGTTTTATTTTACAGGTACTTTAGTATTTATTTTAGCTAGGTAGTTATTAAATAGTCAATAACTATTTAATAACTATTGTACCTAGTTAAAATAAATACAAACTTGCCTGTAAAATAAATTAGTTATATTGTAGCTAGCTTAGGGTTTATTTTATAGGTAAGTATTTAGTTTTAAATAGGAATTATTAGGTAATAATATTAATTTTTATTTAGACTTATTGTAATTATATTTAAGTTAGGAGGTGTTAGGGTTAGGTTTAGACTTAGGTTTAGGGGTTAATACATTTAGTATAGTGGCGGCGACGTTGGGGACGGCAGATTAGGGGTTAATAAGTGTAGGTAGCGTCAGATTAGTGGTTAATAAATATAATGTAGGTGTCATCAATGTTGGGGGCAGCATTTTAGGGGTTAATAAGTATAATGAAGGTGGCGGCGATGTCCGGTGCAGTAGATTAGGGGTCAATAAATATAATGTAGGTGTCGACGATGTCGGGGACGGCAGATTAGGGGTTAATAAGTGTAAGATTAGGGTTGTTTAGACTTGGGGTTCATGTTATGGTGTTAGGTGTAAACATAAATTTTATTTCCCCATAAGAATCAATGGGGCTGCGTTACTGAGTTTTACGCTGTTTTTTGCAGGTGTTAAACTTTTTCTCAGCCGGCTCTCCCCGTTGATTCCTATGGGGAAATCGTGCACGAGCACGTTACACCAGCTCATCGCTGACTTAAGCAGCGCTGGTATTGGAGTGCGGTAAGGAGCATAATTTTGCTCAACGCTCACTTCTTGCCTTTTAACGCCGGGTTTGTAAAAACCCGTAATACCAGCACTGCAGGTAAGTGAGCGGTGAGAGAAAACTGCTCGTTAGCACCGCATAGCCTCTAACGCAAAGCTCATAATCTGGCCGACTAAATTACAATTAAAATAAAAAACCTAACATTACTTAAAAAAATACCTAGGATTAAATTAAATTAATCCAAAATTACAAACATAAAAAAGGCTAACATTCTACAATTCGTAATCCTTCAATGGAAATCACTGACCAATAGCCTATGGGTTCGTTTTATTTTAAGTATGCTAAGCTTGAAGTAAGTTGGTATTAGCCTGCTTAGTTTGTCTCCAATCTCCATAGTTCCTTAGTTTTCTTTTCTAGAGGGTCCAAAAGTGGCCCTATATCATTAAATATCCACCCCCGTTATTTATCACATAATAATAAGTCGAAAGTCCAAGAGTGACTTAGTGTGCCAAAGGAGGTGTAAGAACCAAATATATTTAATTAGAGGTTTGAATTTTTCTGGGTCACTAATATTTATTTCATTCAGATGTTTATGTCGCAGACACTGTTTTATCAACTATTGTCTAACTAGTGTACTAGTGACCTGCTACGTTTTAGCTACCTGTATGTTACACAGATGTTCGGTCTCTAATGTGTCTGTTTTTATCATTTGTTTGTCAATAAGCGATATGTAAGATTTGTGTGACATGGTCATATAAGTATCATGACCCTGCACTTCATTTCATTGTAATGTTTATTGAAACCTCAATAAAAATCTTCTTTTAAAAAAAAAAAAAAAAGGCTAACATTACAGGAAAAAATAAACCAAATTATCAAAAATAAAAAAATTAAACCTAATCTAATACCCCTATAAAAATAAAAAAGCCACCCAAAATAAAAACACCCGCTAATCTAAACTAAACTACAAATAGCCCTTTAAAAAATGGTCTTTTGCAGGGCATTGCCCTAGGTTAAACAGCTCTTTTACATTTAAAAAATACAAAGTCCCCCCTAACAGTAAAACCCCCCACCCACCAAACCCCCCAAATAAAAACCTAACACCAACAAATCCTAAACTACCTATTGCCCCTTAAAAGGTCAATCAGCTCTTTTATGTCCTTAAAAGGGGAATCAGCTCTTTTACAGCCCAAAAACCCTAATCTAAAAAAAGCCACCCCAAAAAATGAAAATAAATCTTAAATCTAAGCCCCAAATAGGTACTCCCAAGGGGCTATGTTGGATTTTGTTTACCCTAGTCAACTCCCACCAAGGACTGTGATGCACTATGTCACCTTCAGTAAAATCAAAGAAATGGAAAACAGCACACCTGAATCTTCTTTTGTGGGGCACGGAGTAACAGACTTGCCCGGTCTCTGTAAAATCCACAAACTTCAAAAAACTCCAGCCACCATCTTCATTTAAAAGACCTTTATTATCTTATCCTGGGTCCAAGCATACAACGTTTCAAGCCAACATGGCTCTTAATCATGTACATCTTAATTATACAGGTTCCTGCTTTTTATACCCTCACCTGTTAATTATTTATCTGCTGTTCATTAACCCCTTGTATGAAAAACACAACTATTGCAATTGCAACAGTGACATCTAGTGGTTATAATATATAGTACACTCTTCTTTATTTATGATGTCTCTTTGTTTTTCTATAGAATGGGTGAACAGTGTATGTATATCATTTAAAATATAAAACATAAAAACCTATATACAATATTAAAAGAGGAGCATAAAATCCAAACATCTACAATGTCTACACAGTCTACAGAGTACATTTACATCAATCAAAAATGTATTTCTTTGCAGAATGTATTTTTATTGAGAAAATCCTACTTTAAAAAAAAGCACTTTTTTATTTCACTTGATTCATTATCTTCACATTCTAACTGTTAGGGGTAATATGAACCTGACGGCAGCCATCTTGTTCCCCGCAGCCATCTTGTGATGATTAGCATCCATTTTGTAATGATTAGACTTTTATTATAGTGGTTTATTATGTAGTAAGAAATATGCTGATGTTAGGGAGACTTGCATAGATATAATAGCCCTGAGAATGACCCTGAAGATGTGCATTGTTATCTCTACAAGATGTCAAACGGCTGTGATTTGTGCTGGGCCAGGAGGCCCAGTTACTGTTTATCTGTAGTTAGGTATTCCTGTAGAAATGACTCCCTAACACTCCTTTTATTCCAATTATATTTTCTATGAGTTTCTTTGTTCTTATAGAAATACCATGTGAAATGATGTAATTATGAATACGTCACTTGTTAAACCTATATGCTGTAACTCTTGAGATCCTACATTACTCCTTTGTCCTGTCAGTCATAAATTTACTTAATGTCTGCAAGGATATCTGACAAATGTGATGTACAACTTACAGGATGCCAGATGTTTTTCCTTATCTTAGAAATGAGCTAATGACTACAGATGTATTCTGAAATGTATATAACTGGCTAACTTGACCAATAAAGTTAGAGTTGTTCTGCAAACATATTCTTGTGTTTTGTGAAACAACCCTCCAAGCGCTTGTCTCTACACTTTGCAGTGCAGATACCAGAGTCCTGAAACAGAAGAGAACAGGAGGGTCGTGGTCCTAGAGGAGTCCTCTAACAAATGGTGCCAGAAGTGATGGCTTGTCAAGGGGTGAGTGAAACACTTGTTTTGCACTGTTTTTTGCTTACCCATTGTCAAACTAGAACCCTATAGGACCAGACACTCAGGTTATCTATAAAAACAAAACAAAAATATAGTGGGGCATGTGTATGTATGTTATGCATATCTGTGTATGTTGTGTATATATGTATATTTAAGGTGTTTTTAAGGTGTTTTTTTTATGGAAATTTTTTGGTAAAAGTTGTTTTTGGTTATAAAGTAGTATCTGAGGTTAGAGGCCTCCAAGTGATACATGGTTTATTGATTAAATGGTATCTGAGGTTAGAGTCCTCTGAATGATAAATATTTATTGTTTTTTTAGATATGATATCTGAGGTTAGAGTCCTCTGATGATACATATTTATTGGTTCTTTGATATTAAATAGTGTCGGAGGTTAGAGGCCTCCAGTGACATATGATGAGGTTAGAGTCCTCTAGAGACATATGTTTTTATTGGTTAAAATATAGTATTTTTAAGGTTAAAACGGAGTTCGAGTCTCTGTAGAACAACCTGCTATCCACAAGCTCTTTTGTGTGCCCATAATCAACCTAAAAATGCACCAAGCATATAATCCTAATCTATCCATGTATGATTTTTCTTAGTAAAACAGACTCCAATCAAAGTCTTTATTAAGACCCTTGGGGATAAGGCAATCTAATTTATAAATCCAGAACATCTCCCTAATTTTTAGGAGATGCTCTCTATCGCCCCCCCCTCCTTGGTTTCATCACCTGGTCTATAACTAAGAATCTAAGATGACTAATATTGTGACCTGCAGAGAGGAAGTGAGAGGATACCGGTGCCTCCTTATTTTTGCATCTTATGTTAGATTTATGTTCCGTTATCCTCTCCCTTACCTCTCTGCAGGTCTCGCCAATGTAAATAAGTCCACATGGACATTTAATCATGTAAATAGCATATGTTGCTTTACATGTAAAATGTTTATTTATTGTGAACTTCCTTCCACTAGTTGGATGATAAAAGTATTTGCCTTTTATCATGGAGCTACAATGGCTACAATTCAAACATGGATAGCAGCCATTATTGCTGCTACCTATTGTTGATTGAATATTTCTCTTCCTGGGGCCTATGTCAGTATGTACAATCCAATCCCTAATCCTTCTATTCCTCTTATATGCAATCATCGGTTCCTTCGTAAATTCTTCAACCTGTGGGTTACATTCCCTTATAATGTGCCAGTGTTTTTTTAGGACACCTGCAATCTTTCCACTCAACCTGTTATGTTGTGTTACAAATATCATATTGTTCTCACGTTTTTTGCCTGTTTGTTTTTGGCCTTGTCCAGAACCCTCCTCAACATTCACCAGCTGTTCTGCTATTAGTTCTCTTGGATAGTTCCTAGTAATGAATTTATTGGCCATTTCTCCCAATCTCTGTTTGCATTTATTGCCATCTGAGACAATCCTCTTTACTCTAGTGAACTGGCTCTTGGGTATTGCCCTTAACACACTCTCTGGGTGGCAACTGCCATATTGCAACAAATTATTCTTATCAGTCTTTTTCGTGTACAGGTCAGTCTCCAACAAACCTTTATCCTTATAGACATACGTATCCAAGTACTCTACTCCTACCTCACTCATGTTTAGACTGAACTTCAATCCATTTACTGAACAATTAAGATCTTCTATGAATGATAATAGGCTCACAACGTCGCCCCCCCCCCCCACACGCCAAACACATCATCGATAAATCTCCACCAGGAGATACCATATGTTTGAAAATTTATATTTGAGTATACAAAATGTTCCTCAAAACTACTCATAAATATGTTGGCGTATGTGGGGGCGACGTTGGAGCCCATCGCTGTACCCTGTTTTTGAAGGTAGTAAGAGACCATGAATAGAAAATAATTTTGATACAATATGACCGTCAACAAATTTATTAAAAATTCAATCTCTTTGGGAGTATAATTACTACTGGATTTCAATATATTTTCTACTGCTGCAATTCCACTTGTATGCCTAATAGATGTATACAAGCTGGAAACATCCAGTGTAAACAATATGCATTTGTCTCCAACCTGTCCCAGATCTTTAAGTTTGGACAAAAAATCATTTGTGTCCCTTATATAAGAGGTTGTTTTCTGTATTAAGGGTTGTAATACTTTATCTAGAAAAACAGAAATATTTGAGAACACAGAACCTATTCCGGCCACAATAGGGCGCCTAGGGGGTTTATTGATAGCTTTATGGAGTTTGGGTAGCGCATAAATAACAGGTCTAATAGGATATTTCTCAAATAAAGCATCCTTAAATTTTTCTGAAATAATATCCCTCTTAACTGCTAATTGCAATATGTTCTCTATCTCCTTGTTTATCTGGGTAGTAGGGTCCCTGGTTAGCTTTTTCATATACTTGACTATCTGCTAGTTGACATTCAATCTCTTCTATATAGTCTGATCTATTAAGTATAACCACTGCCCCACCCTTGTCCGCCTCCTTGATGATTATATCAGTGTTATCCTTTAGTGATTGTATTGCTAATTTATCTTTTTTATTTTTTTGTACCAACTTCCTTTTTGTTTCTTTTTTTAACAAATTATTAATTTCTCTCTGAACAAGATTCATGTAGGTTGTGACACTATGAGTGCTTGTGGGTGTAAATTTACTTTTTTTGTTAATTCCAAAATCTTTAACATTATCAAATCTAATATTATTTTTTTGTACCTCTTTAGTGAGCTTGTGATCAACATCTTTCTGCAAAGAAAAATATATCCTTAATTTTAATTTTCTAAAAAATCTATGCAAATCCTGAAAAACAGTAAAATCATTCAAAGTGTCATCCAAACAATATGATAAACCCTTATTTAATACTGAAAATTCCTCATTACTGAGAACATAATTAGATAAATTAGTTACTAAATTATTAGTGTCAAACAAAACATTATTGTATAAAACTTCAGATGCTAGCTGTGGGCTAGCCCCTTGTGAAACAACGTGATTAGTGTTAGATTCCGAAGTAAAATGTCCCAACAACACTTTGTTCAGAGAGTCACTATTGCAAACAACATCACACTTTTTCTTATCAAGGAATTTCTGTATACAACTTTTTAAATCGTCCGCATTATTTGTATTGCCAGTCTCATCACAAACAATATATTCACTTGGTGTTGAATTATCAGATGCAGCTCTATTTATTATCCCCCTTGATGTATCTTCTATCAGTGATCGGTCCCGGGTGCCAGCCAGTGTACTATTGTGATATGTTGGTATGTTAGCTAGTGTGTCATTCGGCTTCTCATACCTGCTGCTTCTGTTTGGCTGGTCTCCCGTCTCCTCCGATCCGTCATCCGTCAGTACCGGTAGCCGCCTCTCTGCATCCCACGTGTGCGGCGTGGGCGCTGACGCTGTGACGTCATCGCTAGGCCGACTCCGCTGTTTCCTGTGCTTCCTCCCAGCCCGGTGGTATCGATATCCGAATCCTCGGTTAAAAAACTGGCAGAGGATTCGGAGCCACTGTGGCCATCTCCTTGGGTAGCGGTCTGTCTGGCGAATCTTCTCTGTCCCCGCACTTGACCATTGGGGTTCTTGTTTGATCCTGCACTCTGACGCCACCTGTAGACTACTCCATGACTGTAGTCCTGCTCATCTCGAATGAACTTCTGGCGTTTGCGGCTCTCAAGTTGTTTCCTATAGTCGTTCACGGACTTCTCCACATCCATTACCAACTTCTTGTACTCATCCAGGGGTAAGTTTTTCACAAGTTGCTCTTTTTGCACATTGATCTTATCTTTATATGCATTTATTTCTTGTTGAGCAAACTCGACTGTCCAATTGATAATATCGAAGGAACACTTATTGAGTATGCTCTCAAATTTGTCTGTGTATTCCTTCCTGTCAGCAAACAAAGTTGGACAAGTGGACATTCTTAACCCCCTGGGGATACGTTGGACTTTGTGGTACTCTGACAAGGTTATAGCATGCAGTTCAAGCACCATTTTTTTCTTTTTCCAGGAGTCTTCCTGTGGTTTCAGAGGGAGTGATGTTTAGAAAGTCTCTGTTACCTAGTACTGTGGCATTGATGTGTTGGGCTGTCTCCTCATCATACCCAAACACCATAGGTCCCAGCTGTGCATTATTAATTGTATTAGATATAGCACCTTCAGCCATTTTGGTGTGCACGTTAATCCCAAGGCCACAAGCAGTAAAATCAAAGAAATGGAAAACAGCACACCTGAATCTTCTTTTGTGGGGCACGGAGTAACAGACTTGCCAGGTCTCTGTAAAATCCACAAACTTAAAAAAACTCCAGCCACCATCTTCATTTAAAAGACCTTTATTATCTTATCCTGGGTCCAAGCATACAACGTTTCAAGCCAACATGGCTCTTAATCATGTACATCTTGGTGCATTTTTAGGTTGATTATGGGCACACAAAAGAGCATGTGGATAGCAGGTTTTTCTATAATGTTAGAGTGTGAAGATAATGAATTAAGTGAAATAAAAAAGTGCTTTTTAGTAGGATTTTCTCAATAAAAATACATTCTGCAAAGAAATACATTTTTGATTGATGTAAATGTACTCTGTAGACTGTGTAGACATTGTAGATGTTTGAATTTTATGCTCCTCTTTTAATATTGTATATAGGTTTTTATGTTTTATATTTTAAATGATATACATACACTGTTCACCGATTCTATAGAAAAACAAAGAGACATCATAAATAAAGAAGAGTGTACTATATATTATAACCACTAGATGTCACTGTTGCAATTGCAATAGTTGTGATTTTCATACAAGGGGTTAATGAACAGCAGATGAATAATTAACAGGTGAGGGTATAAAAAGCAGGAACTTGTATAATTAAGATGTACATGATTAAGAGCCATGTTGGCTTGAAACGTTGTATGCTTGGACCCAGGATAAGATAATAAAGGTCTTTTAAATGAAGATGGTGGCTGGAGTTTTTTGAAGTTTGTGCACTATGTCACCTTGTCAGATGGCTCCAAAGGGGCTAAGATGACCTTTGTTTACCCTTGTGAACTCCCTCCAAGGACTGTGGTGCACTATTTCACCTTGTCAGGTAGCTCCAAAGGGGTAATGTTGGCCTTTGTTTACCCTTGTCAACTCCCTCCAAGGATTGTGATGCACTATGTTAGCTTGTCAGATTGCTCCAAAGGGACTATGTTGGCCTTTGTTTACCCTTGTCAACTCCCTCCAAGGACTGTGATGCACTATGTCACCTTGTAAGATGTCTCCAAAGGGGCTATGTTGGCCTTTGTTTACCCTTGTCAACTCCCTCCAAAGACTGTGATGCACTATATCACCTTGTCAGATGGCTCCAAATGGGCTTTGTTGGCCTTTGTTTACCCTTGTCAACTCCCTCCAAGGACTATGATGCACTATGTTACCTTGTCAGATAGCTCCAAAGGGACTATATTGGCCTTTGTTTACCCTTGTCAACTCCCTCCAAGGACAGTGATGCACTATGTCACCTTGTTAGATGGCTCCAAAGGGGCTATGGTGGCCTTTGTTTACCCTTGTCAACTCGCTCTAAGGACTGTGATGTACTATGTCACCTTGTCAGATAGCTCCAAAGGGGCTATGTTATCATTCTGACTTATTAGTCCTACTATCTTATTTAATTATTTTTTATGACCTTCATAAATCATATTTATCATAATAAAAATAATAATTTAATTAAATGTTATATTTATTCTTTATTTATTAATGTAATTTCTAATAAAAGTGATGTTATGTTGATAATCCTTAAGTGATGCGGACAACAGTCAATCATTTGTAGATAAGCATTTATAAGGTACTTTTTAATAGCTATATATTTTTAATCAACATACACATATAATATATTTAAAACAGACTATAATCTGAATGTTAAAAGCACATATATTCCAATTCTCATGAAATCTTTTTGTAGTAGTAGAACATAAGAAATCAATGTGTGTAATGCACACATTTTAGATGATTAATCTCTTTCTATGATGTTTTATTATGTTTAATTATTAAACGATATATTGCTATAGGTAAAATATTATTTAGAAACAATACACATTTTCTTGATGCATATAGTAGCATTATTTCTATGTTAAACCTTGATGCTTCCTAAATATTTCCTAATCTTCCTATTCTAATGTAATATATATTTATTACCAACAATGGATTATATTTCACATATCACATTATTATGTTATCTAGCGTTACATTATGTGAAGATGTGCATTACATAGAAGAAACACGCTTGCTAGTTAACAATATAGCACATGCTAGTTTTTGAAATAGAAATAAAATTGTTATTGACATGTAAAGGTATAAATTCCGTATTTTGATTGGATCACATTGTTCCGTGATATTGGATGCGCCATGTTGTGTAAGACGTCACATGCAAAGGTGTAAATTCCGTAATTTATTTGGATCACGTTCTTTCGCAATATTGGATGCGTCATGTTGCGTAAGATGTCACATGCAAAGGTGTAAATTCCGTAATTTGATTGGATCATGTTGTTCTGCAATATTGGATGTGCCATGTTGCATAAGACGTCACATGCAAAGGTGTAAACTCTGTAATTTGATTGGATCACGTTGTTCCCCGATATTGGATGCCTCATGTTTGCGAATGAGAACACAAGTTTAAAAGCATGATTTTCTAAGTTTATTGATTTTGTCAGTCTTGTACATTGTTGAAACATAGATGATAAAAGATCTAAAATATTTCGAATGATGGGTGTCTTGTGGAAGAAATGAATGAAGTCAATGTGTTGTTGATCCCGAATATATTTTGAGGCAAGTGCTAATCCATGAATGTTCTGAGATGAATATACTCCATCTTGTTTAATATCATTGTCAACAATATTTTCTCATTAACAAATTCTTTATGTGTTGTGTTTAATTATATACATTGTAATTAAATCAATTACAATTAACTAAATTGCAAAAAAAATAAACGCTAAATTACACAAAATAAAAAATATATTTTCAAATATTTAAACTATTACACCTTATCTAATAGCCCTATCAAAATAAAAAAGCCCCCCCCCCCAAAATAAAAAACCCTAGCCTAAACCCCTTTTGCGGGGCATTGCCCCAAAGAAATCAGCTCTTTTACCTGTGAAAAAAATACAAATAACCCCCAACAGTAAAACCCACCACCCACACAACCAAACCCCCCAAATAAAATCCTATCCAAAAAACCTAAGCTCCCCATTGCCCTGCAAAGGGCATTTGGATGGGCATTGCCCTTAAAAGGGCATTTAGCTCTTTTACTGCCCATGAAAATAAAAAATCTCTAATCTAAAAAAAGAACCCACCCCAAAAAAACTAAAAACTAACACTAACCCCCAAAAATGTATTCACCATTACTGAAGTCCGGACATTCTTCACCATCTTTTTCCGGGCGGGGAAAAGTCTTCATCCAGGCGGTGAAGGTCTTCTTCCAGTGCAGCACCATCTTCCATCTTCATAGAGGTGATTCGGAGGGGATGTTTTTATTTTGGGGTGGCTTTTTTGTTTTTAAGGGGGGTATTAGATTAGGAATATTTTTTTTTATTTTGGTTAATGTTCTGTAATCTTTGCTTTTTTATTTTAATTTAATCTTAGGTTTTTTATTTTTATGTAATCTTAGTTTTTTTTATTTTCATGTAATGTTAGGATTTTTTATATTAATGTAAAGATAGGATTTTGTATTTTTTGTAATTTTAAAATAATTTTTAAGGTATATATTCTTTTGTTATTTTATGTAATTGTATTTTAATTGGGGTTAACTTAGGGGGTGTTAGGTTTTAAGGGGCTTAGTTATTAGATTAATACGTTAGTGTTAATAGGTAGATTGCGTTGTGGGGGGTGGCGGTTTAGGTGTTGATAACTTTCAGCAAGATTACAAATTGTGCAGTACGGATATATCACTGAAAAATTGGCCTTTTTTCGCGGAATGGCAGGTCTCCCATATTACAAGTTGCGGCAGTACAGCTATACCACAAGCGTTTTAGCCTGTACTGCAACTCTCCATTGCACACTCAAAAAATGGCTTTTAATTGTGGAATTTTCAGGTCTCCTGTATTACAAGTTGTTCAGTCAGGCTATTACGCTAGCGTTATAGCTTATACCGCAACAATCCATTCCGCGATCAAAGACCAGTAGTTATGGATTTTGCAAAACAAAAATGTTTCACAAAACACATAACAAAAATGTTACAAAGTACACTAACACCCATAAACTACCTATTAACCCCCAAACCGCCACCCCCACAGCGCAAATACTATATTAAACCTATTAAACTATAATCTGCTACTCACCCACATCGCCAACACTAAAATAAAGTATTAACCCCTAATCCATCCCCCCCACATCGCTACGTCTAAAATAAACCTATTAACCCCTAAACCGCCGCACACCCACATAGCCAACACTAAATTAAAGTATTAACCCCTAAACCACCGGCTGCCCACATTGCAAATGCTAAACCTATTAACCCCTAAACTGCCGGCCCCCCACATCGCAATTACTAAACTAAACCTATTAACCCCTAAACCGCTGACCCCCCACATTGCAACACACTAATTAAACTATTAAACCTAACACCCCCTAACTTTAAATTAAAGTAACAATATAACTACCTTTAAATTAAAAAAAACTTACCTGTGAAATAAAAAAATCTAAGCTTAAACTATAAATAAACCTAATATAACTTTTAAAAAACAAAAATAAATGAAAAATAAAAAATCCTAACACTACGAAAAAATTAAAAAATCGAACATTACAAAAAAACAAACACTAAAATTATGAAAAATAAAAAAATCTAAGATTACAAAAAATAATAAACAAAATTATCCAAAATAATAAAAATTAAACCTAATCTAATACCCAAATAAAAACAAAAAAGCCACCCCAAAATAAAAACACCCCCTAATCTAAAAATAAACTACTAATAGCCCTTAAAAGGGCCCTTTGTAGAGCATTGCCCTGAAGAAATCAGCTCTTTCTCTAAAAAAAAAACTAAGCTATCCATTGTCCCATAAGGGGCATTTGTATGGGCATAGCCCTTAAAAGGACAATCAGCTCTTTAGTGCCCATTAAAATAAAAAAAAACTACTCTAAAAAAAAACAACCTAACACTAACCCCATGCGGCTTCATCTTCATCCATCTTCTATCTTCTTCCTGGAGGTGTGGATCGGTCTTCCCCGATCCGGAGCGGTGGTCCTCTTCAGGGGCGTGGAGGCTCCTCTTCAAGCGATCTCCGCCGCACACTTTCGATTGAATGCAAGGTACCCCTTTTATATTTGGGGTACCTTGCATTCCTATTGGCTGAAATATTCAAAACAGCCAATATGATGGGAGCTGCTTAAATCCTATTGGTTGTTCAAATCTAACAGATTCTAGTGTTATCCAGAGTGCGTCTTTGTTGGATCTGTGTAGCAGGGAGTCTTGAGCAAGTCTGGTGTAATAATAATCTAAAAGATTAGGGGCAGCTACTCCTCCCAGTTTCCTGTGTCTGGTGAGTGTTTTGGATGAGATTCTCGCATGTTTCTTCCCCCTAATGAAGACTGTTATATCGGCTTGTAGTGAAGTTAATTCTGAGGTTATGATTTTGTTGGATAATGCTCTAAATAAATACAGCAGACGTGGAAGAATAGCAATTTTTACCGCTGCTAGACGCCCCAACCAAGAGAAATTATTGGTTTTCCATTTATTTATGTCTTATCTTATGCTTTTGAAGAGTGGGGTATAGTTGTATTTGTATAGTTGCTGGGGTTGGATGGATACTTGAATCCCCAGGTATTTAATAGTTTGTGTTGGCCATTTTAGTTCAAAATTTAATGGGTAGGGCTTCACATTTGTCTAGATCTATTTTATACCCCAATATCTTGGAGAATTCATCTAGCACCCCATAAAGATTAGGTAAGGAAACAAGTGGTTTGGTTATTGTAAGCAAAATATCGTCTACAAATAGGGTGTTTAATATCCCTTTAAAGTTAGGGGGTGTAGTTTAGTACCAGAAGTGATGACTGTACTATGCCTTAACAGAGATCACTTGATATTAAGGAAGATACACGGACTAAATGTCATCAACCATAATGGATCTCAGGACTATGTTACTAATCTTTGACTGTTGAACCTACATAGATATATATAAATATCAATAGAAGAGAATAGAATGTTATAAAGATTATTAATTGTACAATTTATCATTTAGCAAGGTTACTGTGCAAAACTATACTCTGGAGTACATGATGATGGAGGTCAATGCGGAAGAAGGTATTTCTGTAACTGTTTATTATTTCAAACCAATAAAAATGATTCAAACATAAAGTTAGGGGGTGTTAGGTTTAGGGGTTAATAGTTTAATTTAGTGTGTTGCGATATGGGGGGCCGGCGGTTTAGGGGTTAATATGCTTATTTTAGTATTTGCGATGTGGGGGCCGGCGGTTTAGGGGTCAATAGGTTTAGTTTAATATTTGCGATGTGGGGGTTGGCGGTTTAGAGGTTAATAGGTTTATTTGGGTGTTAGCGATGTGAGTGTGCGGCGGTTTAGGGGTTAATAATTTAAAATTGTGCCAGTGATGTTGGGGGGGGGGGGGGCGGCGGCGGATTAGGGATATTTAGACTAGGGATTTATGTTAGGGTGTTAGATTTTTACATAACCTTCTTGTCCCCATAGACATTAATGGGGATTGCTTTATAGCGATCGCCATTCCGCAATTGCAGGTGTTAGTTTTTTCTAACACTTGATGTCTATGGGGGAAAATATGCACGAGCACGTCAAGTCAGGCCTTGGCTTTTGTGCGGTATGGAGCTTATCAGACCATATCGCACAACAAAATAAGGTTTTTCTGTAACTTGTAATAGCAGCGCTGTGGAAAGTGCGGTACCGCTAAATATTTATCATTATTTACGCACCGGATTTAGGGCACAACTTGTAATCTTGGTATTTATTATGTACTTTTCATTGTGGGGGGTTGGCAGATTAGGGGTTAATAGTGTTAATAGGTAGATTGCATTGTGGGGTGTTGGCAGTTTAGATGTTAATTTACTTTCCGCTAGATTTAGAGTTCTGCGTTAGCCGTTAAAACCAGCGTTAGGGGCTCCTAACGCTGGTTTTGGCCGCCCGTTGGTATTTAGAGTCAGTCATGAAAGGGTCTAACGCTCACTTTGCAGCCGCGACTTTTCCATACCGCAGATCCCCCTACGCCATTTGCGTATCCTATCTTTTCAATGGGATCTTTCTAACGCTGGTATTTAGAGTCTTGGCTGAAGTGAGCGTTAGAACTCTAACGACAAGACTCCAGCCGCAGCAAAAAGCCAGGAGTTAAGAGCTTTCTGGGCTAACGCCGGTTCATGAAGCTCTTAACTACTGTGCTCTAAAGTACACTAACACCCATAAACTACCTATGTACCCCTAAACCGAGGCCCCCCACATCGCCGCCACTCTATTAAATTTTTTTAACCCCTAATCTGCCGACCGCACACCGCCGCAACCTATGTTATCCCTATGTACCCCTAATCTGCTGCCCCTAACATCGCCGACCCCTATATTATATTTATTAACCCCTAATCTGCCCCCCCCAACGTCGCCGCCACCTACCTACAATTATTAACCCCTAATCTGCCGACCGGACCTCACCGCTACTATAATAAAGTTATTAACCCCTAATCCGCCTCACTCCCACCTCAATAACCCTATAATAAATAGTATTAACCCCTAATCTGCCCTCCCTAACACCGCTGACACCTAACTTAAAGTATTAACCCCTAATCTGCCGACCAGACCTCACCGCTACTCTATTAAATTTATTAACCCCTAAAGCTAAGTCTAACCCTAACACCCCCCTAAGTTAAATATAATTTTTATCTAACTAAAGTACAAAAAAATAAAAAAAGAACTAAGTTACAAAAAATAAAAAAATAATTTACAAACATTAGAAAAAGATTACAACAATTTTAAGCTAGTTACACCTACTCTAAGCCCCCTAATAAAATAACAAAGCCACCAAAATAAAAAATGCCCTACCCTATTCTAAAATACAAATAGAAAAGCTCTTTTACCTTACCAGCCCTTAAAAGGGCCTTTTGCGGGGCATGCCCCAAAGAATTTAGCTCTTTTGCCTGTAAAAAAAACATACAATACCCCCCAACATTACAACCCACCAACCACATACCCCTAATCTAACCCAAACCCCTTAAATAAACCTAACACTAAGCCCCTGAAGATCTCCCTACCTTATCTTCCCCACGCCGGGTATCACCGATCCGTCCAGAGGAGCCTCCACAGTCTTCATCCAAGCCCAAGCGGGGGCTGAAGAAGTCCATCATCGGGCTGAAGAGGTCCATCATCGGGATGAAGAGGTCCAACATCGGGCTGAAGAGGTCCATCATCGGGCTGAAGTCTTGATCCAAGCGGGCGCTGAAGAGGTCCATCATCGGGCTGAAGTCTTGATCCAAGCGGGCGCTGAAGAGGTCCATCATCGGGCTGAAGTCTTCTATCAAGCGGCATCTTCAATCTTCTTTCTTCCAGATCCATCTTCATCCCGCCGACGCGTAACATCCATCCTGGCTGACGACTTCCCGGCGAATGACGGTTTCTTTAAGGGACGTCATCCAAGATGGCGTCCCTCGAATTCCGATTGGCTGATAGGATTCTATCAGCCAATCAGAATTAAGGTAGGAAAATTCTGATTGTCTGATGGAATCAGCCAATCAGATTCAAGTTCAATCCGATTGGCTGATCCAATCAGCCAATCAGATTGAGCTTGCATTCTATTGGCTGTTCCGATCAGCCAATAGAATGCGAGCTCAATCTGATTGGCTGATTGGATCAGCCAATCGGATTGAACTTGAATCTGATTGGCTGATTCCATCAGCCAATCAGAATTTTCCTACCTTAATTCCGATTGGCTGATAGAATCCTATCAGCCAATCGGAATTCGAGGGACGCCATCTTGGATGACGTCCCTTAAAGGAACCGTCATTCGTCGGGAAGTCGTCGGCCAAGATGGATGTTCCGCGTCGGCGGGATGAAGATGGATCTGGAAGAAAGAAGATTTAAGATCCCGCTTGATAGAAGACTTCATCCTGATGATGGACCTCTTCAGCAGTCGCTTGGATCAAGACTTCAGCCCGATGATGGACCTCTTCAGCGCTTGCTTGGATCAAGACTTCAGCCCGATGATGGACCGCTTCAGCCCGATGATGTACCTCTTCAGCTCGATGATGGACTTCTTAAGCCCGATGATGGACATCTTCAGCCCCCGCTTGGGCTTGGATGAAGACTTCGGAGGCTCCTCTGGACGGATCGGTGATACCCGGCGTGGTGAAGATAAGGTAGGGAGATCTTCAGGGGCTTAGTGTTAGGTTTATTTAAGGGGGGTTTGGGTTAGATTAGGGGTATGTAGGTGGTGGGTTGTAATGTTGGGGGGGTATTGTATGTTTTTTTTTACAGGCAAAAGAGCTGAATTATTTGGGGCATGCCCCGCAAAAGGCCCTTTTAAGGACTGGTAAGGTAAAAGAGCTTTTCTATTTGTATTTTAGAATAGGGTAGGGCATTTTTTTATTTTGGGGGGCTTTGTTATTTTATTAGGGGGCTTAGAGTAGGTGTAATTAGCTTAACATTGTTGTAATCTTTTTCTAATGTTTGTAAATTATTTTTTTATTTTTTGTAACTTAGTTCTTTTTTTATTTTTTGTACTTTAGTTAGTTTATTTAATTGTATTTATTTGTAGGTATTTTATGTAATTAATTTATTGATAGTGTAGTGTTAGGTTTAATTGTAATTTAGGTTAGGATTTATTTTACAGGTAATTTTGTAATTATTTTAACTAGGTAGCTATTAAATAGTTATTAACTATTTAATAGCTATTGTACCTGGTTAAAATAAATACAAAGTTGCCTGTAAAATAAATATTAATCCTAAAATAGCTATAATATAATTATAATTTATATTGTATCTATATTAGGGTTTATTTTACAGGTAAGTATTTAGCTTTAATTAGGATTAATTTATTTAATAAGAGTTAATATATTTAGTTAGATAAAAATTATATTTAATTTAGGGGGGTGTTAGTGTTAGGGTTAGACTTAGCTTTAGGGGTTAATAAATTTAATAGAGTAGCGGTGAGGTCCGGTCGGCAGATTAGGGGTTAATACTTGAAGTTAGGTGTCGGTGATGTTAGGGAGGGCAGATTAGGGGTTAATAATATTTATTATAGGGTTAGTGAGGCGGATTGGGGTTAATAACTTTATTATAGTAGCGGTGAGGTCCGGTCGGCAGATTAGGGGTTAATAAGTGTAGGTAGGTGGCGGCGACGTTGGGGGCGGCAGATTAGGGGTTAATAAATATAATATAGGGGTCAGCGGTGTTAGGGGCAGCAGATTAGGGGTACATAGGGATAACGTAGGTGGTGGCGGTGTACGGAGCGGCAGATTAGGGGTTAAAACAAATATGCAGGGGTCAGCGATAGCGGGGGCGGCAGATTAGGGGTTAATAAGTGTAAGGCTAGGGGTGTTTAGACTTGGGGTACATGTTAGGGTGTTAGGTGCAGACTTAGGAAGTGTTTCCCCATAGGAAACAATGGGGCTGCGTTAGGAGCTGAACGCTGCTTTTTTGCAGGTGTTAGGTTTTTTTTCAGCTCAAACGGCCCCATTGTTTCCTATGGGGGAATCGTGCACGAGCACGTTTTTGAAGCTGGCCGCGTCCGTAAGCACCGCTGGTATTGAGAGTTGCAGTGGCGGTAAATTATGCTCTACGCTCCCTTTTTGGAGCCTAATGCAGCCCTTCTGTGAACTCTAAATACCAGCGGTATTTAAAAGGTGCGGGAGAAAAAAAGCACGCGTAGCTAACGCACCCCTTTGGCCGCAGAACTCTAAATCTAGCGGTTTATTAGGTAGTTTGCCTTTTGGGGGATGTTGGCGGATTAGGGGTTAATAGTGTAATTAGTTAGATTGCGATGTGGAGGGGTTGGCGGTTTAAGTGTTATTACTTTTATTAGTTAGATTGCGATGTGGGGGGTTGGCGGTTTAGGGGTTAATACTTTTATTAGTAGTTGCGATGTGGGGGGTGGCGGATATAGAGGTTTTGACGTGTCGGTTTAATTTATTTGAGGCGTGTTAGATTTTTAGGTGTTTTCTGCACTTTTTTTGTTTTTTACTTAGGCACCGGCAAATGATTTACTGCCGTAAGTCACTTGCGACGCCAGATATGTGTATTTTTGCACATATCTGAACGTCGCTGGTTTGTTCGACTTACGGCAGTATGTCATCAACCGGCACGGTTTATGTGATTCACCCGATGTGCAAGGTGAACTTATGGGCAACAGTGGTTTCAGCACTTGCGCTGAAACCTATGCTGCATACTGTATGTAATCTCGCCCATGGATTTCTCATAAATTTAAATGGTCCTTTAAATGACTTTAAAGATTTTAAGATTATAGAATAACATTTTTATAATGTATAGGGAAACAGTTTTAAAATATATTTCCATTATGTATTTTGCCTTCTTTTTAATTTAACTGTAAAAACATTTCTAAGAACTGGAGTGCACATAGCAGCCTTAACAAGCCTAACCCTGCTACATATCTGTCCCTAGTTGGCGTCAGCAGAGATTTATTGATAAGAAATCGCTAAACAATGTAACTTTTGCTAACAATATGACAGTGGCAAATTTTGGTGGGTGGAACTTTGCTAAAGATAAAAAATTGCATAGAACATGGTATTAATGCATTCAAATATTTTTTAACACCCAACTAATGTGTTAATTATTGCAAGACAGCAAAAATAATGAATTACAATGTTTTTACTAACCCTTTACTTACAAAAACCCAGTAAAAGCCCATTCCCAAGTCTCTGTCCTTTGTAAACTCAAATCCATCTTTATAAATGTTGCATTCTTGTATTAATTGATTAATGCATAACTTATTTATAGATTCACAGCAATATAATCCATTGGTTATAAAAAAATGTGTGTGTCTATACAATACTATTATATGTATGAAGTATGAAATGGCTGTTCCTGAGGTCATAAGGATATTTCCAGTTTAATCAATTCTATCTGAGGTTTTGTGGTTGCAAGAATAAAAGAAACAAGTTCTTCAGGATGATTTAGCATATAATATATTTAACCACTATGTACGGGATTATTTTTTTCTACTTCTGTGAGTGCCATTGCCCTCAAATAAATCTTATTTTATGTTTATCTCTATCTATCTATCTATCTATCTATCTATCTATCTATCTATCTATCTATCAATCTATCTATCTATATACAGGGAGTGCAGAATTATTAGGCAAGTTGTATTTTTGAGGATTAATTTTATTATTTAACAACAACCATGTTCTCAATGAACCCAAAAAACTCATTAATATCAAAGCTGAATATTTTTGGAAGTAGTTTTTAGTTTGTTTTTAGTTTTAGCTATTTTAGGGGGATATCTGTGTGTGCAGGTGACTATTACTGTGCATAATTATTAGGCAACTTAACAAAAAACAAATATATACCCATTTCAATTATTTATTTTTTACCAGTGAAACCAATATAACATCTCAACATTCACAAATATACATTTCTGACATTCAAAAACAAAACAAAAACAAATCAGTGACCAATATAGCCACCTTTCTTTGCAAGGACACTCAAAAGCCTGCCATCCATGGATTCTGTCAGTGTTTTGATCTGTTCACCATCAACATTGCGTGCAGCAGCAACCACAGCCTCCCAGACACTGTTCAGAGAGGTGTACTGTTTTCCCTCCTTGTAAATCTCACATTTGATGATGGACCACAGGTTCTCAATGGGGTTCAGATCAGGTGAACAAGGAGGCCAGGTCATTAGATTTTCTTCTTTTATACCCTTTCTTGCCAGCCACACTGTGGAGTACTTGGACGTGTGTGATGGAGCATTGTCCTGCATGAAAATCCTGTTTTTCTTGAAGGATGCAGACTTCTTCCTGTACCACTGCTTGAAGAAGGTGTCTTCCAGAAACTGGCAGTAGGACTGGGAGTTGAGCTTGACTCCATCCTCAACCCGAAAAGGCCCCACAAGCTCATCTTTGATGATACTAGCCCAAACCAGTACTCCACCTCCACCTTGCTGGCGTCTGAGTCGGACTGGAGCTCTCTGCCCTTTACCAATCCAGCCACGGGCCCATCCATCTGGCCCATCAAGAATCACTCTCATTTCATCAGTCCATAAAACCTTAGACAAATCAGTCTTGAGATATTTCTTGGCCCAGTCTTGACGTTTCAGCTTGTGTGTCTTGTTCAGTGGTGGTCGTCTTTCAGCCTTTCTTACCTTGGCCATGTCTCTGAGTATTGCACACCTTGTGCTTTTGGGCACTCCAGTGATGTTGCAGCTCTGAAATATGGCCAAACTGGTGGCAAATGGCATCTTGGCATCTGCACGCTTGACTTTTCTCAGTTCATGGGCAGTTATTTTGCGCCTTGGTTTTTCCACACGCTTCTTGCGACCCTGTTGACTATTTTGAAGGAAACGCTTGATTGTTCGATGATCACGCTTCAGAAGCTTTGCAATTTTAAGAGTGCTGCATCCCTCTGCAAGATATCTCACTATTTTTGACTTTTCTGAGCCTGTCAAGTCCTTCTTTTGACCCATTTTGCCAAAGGAAAGGAAGTTGCCTAATAATTATGCACACCTGATATAGGGTGTTGATGTCATTAGACCACACCCCTTCTCATTACAGAGATGCACATCACCTAATATGCTTAATTGGTAGTAGGCTTTCGAGCCTATACAGCTTGGAGTAAGACAACATGCATGAAGAGGATGATGTGGTCAAAATACTCATTTGCCTAATAATTCTGCACTCCCTGTATAACAGAAGATAGTACACCCTTGTGCAATATCACTTAAATGTCAAATGATTTATTTGTATCACCTTACAGTAATTACATTATTACTAAGTTGAACAGTAGAGTCCATAGAGATCAGAAATCTTGAACGCACAACAGGACGTGGCGGACTTTTAAAGGGACATAATACTCATATGCTAAATCACTTGACACTGATGCAGTATAACTGTAAAAAGCTGACAGGAAAATATCACCTGAGCTTCTCTATGTAAAAAAGGAAGATATTTTACCTCACAATCTCCTCAGCTCAGCAGAGTAAGTTCTGTGTAAAACGTTATACTTCGCCTGCTCCCAGCTGCAGGTAAAAATTTAAAAAAATAAATAAGAAATGAACAGCAGCCAATCAGCATCAGCAGTGCTGAGGTCATGAACTCTTTTACTGTGATCTCATGAGATTTGACTTAACTCTCATGAGATTTCATAGTAAGCTTCCTTTACCTGATTGGTGAAATAATATGAGAGTGCACAATGCTCATCCCTTCTGCTGTCCCAGGACAGACACACTAAAATGCTGCTTAGAAATCCTTTACAATGGGATTTGGCTACTGAGGAACTTTTGAGGTAAAATATCTTTCTTTTTTACATAGAGATGTTCAGGTGATATTTTCTACACATCTTTTTACAGCTATGCTGCATCACTTTCAAGTGTTTAAACATTTGGGTATTATGGCCCTTTAATGCACAGTAAAGTATAGTAGCATGACTCCTAAATGAAGAAATAAAACATCTTCTGATAGCAGCAGTAAGAGCAGCAGCAAGAGGTAAATAAAGAGTATAGATCTGGAAGTAAAACAGAAGGTAATTAAACAGTTTGAAGGAGGAAACAAGTGAATGCTATAGCTCATGATTTTGGTATGTCACGCTCCACAGTGACAATGATCCTTAAGAATAAGCATAAAATTATCAAAGCTGTTAAAGGATCAGCTCCACTAAAAGCTGCAAGGTTTGCAAAAATGGGAGAGGAACCCATATCTGTTAAATTGTTAATGACATAGATTGAGGATCAAACTCAGAAACGAATCCCTCTGAGCCCACTGACCATCACTGCTAAAGCACTACGTTTATTCCAATGCAAGACCAGAGTACAATGTTGAGTTAAAAAGTTTCATCACTCATAAATACGCAATGAGAATTGCGATATTTTGATATATACTGTACATTTATATATACATATCCCTTACTATAGACCCCCTTCATACCCCTTCTAGTACACACACACGTCAGATTCCCTGTACCAAAAGACACATGATAGAAGCATATACCTTTTTGATTAGTATTTTTGATCTTTTGTCTAACATTGATATATTTATATAGGTAATGTTGTTTCTGTTTTTGGTACAATAATATTAGGAATTGTAACAGTGCACAAACAATAGATAACATCACTGTATCTGTATATATATATATATATATATATATATATATTTTACACTTGTATTTTAATAGTCTTGTGTTTTGTATTAAATACGTGTTA
Organism: Bombina bombina; assembly: GCF_027579735.1. Classification (NCBI taxonomy): domain Eukaryota; kingdom Metazoa; phylum Chordata; class Amphibia; order Anura; family Bombinatoridae; genus Bombina; species Bombina bombina. Next base: position 921,886,736 of record NC_069501.1, read on the forward strand.
GGGGCAGACTTGCCCTCATCCAAGATGGTGCAAGAAGTCTGAAAAGGTAGGGTCTGATGTAACTTACGGTAACGGTGTTTAAATATTGGAACGTTAACTAGTGGACAGAATACCACTCCGCAAGACCCCTGAAGAAGTCTGCAGGTAACTATAGCAGACAAAATACCACTTCGAGTCCCTCTGGCTCCAGCATTAGGATTTTTCACAGGAAGCTTTTTCATTGACTTCACACCCCAAAGGATTATTCTGAGAGGATGTATAGTCGTTTGAGGAACGAACTGTGAACTCCGCTGTGAACCTGAGATAGGATTTGAGTGTTTCTGTATATGATGTACTTCTTATGTTTAGTAAGTGCATTCTTTGGTGATTCTTTTTTGTTTCAATAAATCTGCATTTGAATCGGAGGTGCGTTGTCTCCCTTTGTGTATTTCAGTAACTTGTTTTTGGCTGGGAAGAAAGAAAAAAAACGCTCACTTCAGACACTGCAGCACCTTCATTTATGTGATTTATAGAACATTATTACTAGCAATCCAGACTTAAAGCAATCTTTAAACTTGCTTACTGAATATATTTTAAGCTTTTTAAATATCTAAATGTATTTACTTATTACTAGTCTCTGAGTATCAATTATTTTATTTTACTTAACCCCAATCAGGGGTCAAGTCCAGTGGGAACACATGGGAATGGAGTTCCTGCACTATTTTTGCAGGATAAACTAAATTTCCCCTGGACAGAGAACAGAAATGCTTCAGTAAACACTGCTGCTGCTGGTGGGAGGAGCTGGAGCAAACTCTGGTTATAGTGTTAGTGAGATCCTCTAGTAATGGGCAGTAACACTTCCTACAATACACTGAATGCAAGCCTGTTAGTGGTCCTGCTGTGTGATCACCCCGCACTGTGTGGAACACATAGTGCTTACATTTCTGTATGGTTTCCTCTGGGGTTATTTAGCTCCCCTCAGCAGAAATAGGACTATTGCACCTTAATTAGGTGAGACTCTGGACAGTCTTGAGTTGCTGTCAGGTCTCAGCCTTCCCTGGAAAGGAAATAGGGGGCATAGGAAGTAGGGTGTAAGGCTAAGCTGGCTCTGCATCATGTGAGTTAAAAACAATGTATGGACACCCTGGATCTTGACATTAAACAACATTCATGTGTGTCTAGTTTAGTTATTTTAATGTTGTTTTAAAAAAAAAAAAACATTCAGTGTTTTATCAAAGAAAAATTTTGCTTATCAAGCAGAGAGAGTCATGCCCTTCCAGCTTCCTGCTTTCTCTCTGATTGGAATTCCTTTTAGTTCTTCCAGAGATAGCTAGAATGAGGTTTGCAAGGGAAATACATGTGTTCACACAAAGGAAAATAGTCATTGCGATTAAAAGGTGTTTGTGAGTCATCTTGTAGTAGGATAAGCCCAATTACTTTTTTTTATACACCAATAGTATGTGCAGTCTGTTTATCTATGTTGGTGTCTGTATGTCTATCAATTTATGGTCAGCAGGCTAGATTTTCTGAAGAATTCTGACCTGTGCAAGATAATATATTTGCTGCAGATTCAACCTTACCAGTTTAATCCCAAAGTTCAAGGTGACCTGTTCAGTTTCCAATGTTACTGTGCCTTCATACCTCCTGCTTCCTCTGCCAGTGTTACTTGCTTTAGATTTACTTGGTATACATGTTAATGGTAAAAGAAAATGACACTCAGATGCCTTGTGACCATAATTTTACTTTAAATCACATTATCTTTGTTTTTTACTGCAGAGTGAGTGTACACATAAACCTTATCAAGATCATGATATCAGATGTTTACATTACAGAGCCTTACACATCCTGAGAGCCAGGAAGTAATATCTCCTAAAATTTGAAAAAAGTGTGTGTTTGGCTTCTCAGTATATAGTATCAGTTGAATTCTAAATTACAAATAAAAATGTCACCCTTTCCATGTAAAAATGTAACCATGGGTGTGCATCCTCAGGCCCAAAGGCAACCATTAAGTCCTTCATTGGTTTTAATTTGCTTTCATTAACCAGAGTGTATATATTATATACAGATAAATTGTCACACTGCTCTGGCCATTGCCAGGGACACGGCAGTTGCTGCTCTGGCTATTGCCAGGGACACTCCAGTTCCTGTAAGCGTCATTGCCGCGCGTCTATTCCCCTCTCAAGCCGGATCCTTTGAACTCCTTGGCGCAAATTGGCGGCTTTGTAAGTACCTGCATAACTTACATTCACTGCCCAAGTATAGGTGTTACTGTGTGTGCATCTAGGTGCTTTATTACTTGAATTGCCGGATTGCCTTAATATTACTGAACTCTGCTTGTCTGACTACTCTGCCTGTTTATCCCTTGAATTGTAGGATTCCTTAATATTGCTGAACTCTGCTTGTCTGACTACTCTGCCTGTTTAACCCTTGAATTGCTGGATTGACTTAATATTGCTGAACTCTGCTTGTCTGACTGCTCTGCCTGTTTAACCCTTGAACTGCCGGATTGCCTTATCATTGCTGAATTCTGCCAGTCTGACTACTCTGCCTGGTTTACCCCTGAACTGCTAAACTGCTGGATTATCTTTTGGTGCTGACCTCTACCTGTTCTCACCACTCTATTGGTTTACCCCTGAACTGCTATTCTGCTGGAGTGCCTTCCTGTTGTCGAACTCTGCCTGTCTCTGACCATTCTCTTCCTTCATCTTATTGCCGTGAAGGACTACCCTGTCTACCGTGAGTACTGTTTACCTCATTTCTTACACACACTTTGTTCTGGCATATTTCCTTATCCTTCCGATTGATCCCGGGATAAAAAGACTACTGGCCAAATTTGATCTGATAGGGAAATATCCCACGAGCCTTACATTATACGTGGGCCATGGACCCAAATGAGATAGTAAGAGCAGTCTCTCTTCAGGGACAGACCCTGGGAACCCACGCCATATACTTGCAGAATGTGAATTCTAAACTTGAGGCTATACCAGCTATGCTCTCCTCACTGGTTGCAGAAAAGAACTCTGTTCCTGTTGTTACACAGCCGGCCCCTGCTGCTAGTGCTGCAACTCCCCCCCCCCCCCTCGTTGTTGAAAGTATACCCAGGATACCATTGCCTGGCAAGTACAATGGTACTACCGACTGTAGGGGTTTTCTCAACCAGTGCAGACTACACTTCCGCAATGATCCTCTCACCTTCCAGTCTCATCAGTCAAAGGTCACTTTTATCATTTCTTTATTGAAAGATATGGCCATAGTCTGGGTCTCTCCCCTTTTAAAACAGAGTGCTCAACTCCTGAACGATGCTGATGCCTTAATTTCTGCATTATCTTCCGTATTTGGCATCTCCGGCCGCACTGCTGCTGCAGAGTACTCTCTCTTGGCTCTCCGCCAGAGCAAAAGATCTATTGCACAATACGCCATCGAGTTTCGCACCTTGGCACATGAGACCAGTTGGGATAGCAGTGCTCTCAAAGTGGCCTTCAGGAGAGGCCTGCATGAGCGTATCAAGGACAAGCTCACTTATCGTGATTTTCCATCTTCCTTGGATGACTTCATAACATGTATCAGTCTGGATTCTCACTTTCAGTAGAGACAAGCTGAGAGAGAGAGAACACGCAGAATCCTTCCCTCTCGTCCTCCCACTCGTCCAGTTTCTAGACTATCCTCTACTTGGCAGTAAAAAGGATGGTGGTCTCAGACCCTGTATCAATTACAGAGCCCTAAACAACATTACTATCAAGAATCATTATCCTATTCCTTTTATTACCGAACTATATGATTTGCTCCAAAATGCTCGTTACTTTACAAAGTTGGACCTACGTGGAGCGTACAATCTCATTCATATCTTCCGGGACATAAATCGAAGACTGCTTTCAACACAAGATCAGGGCATTACAAATACCTCGTAATGCCTTTTGGACTGTGTAATGCCCCTGCTGTCTTCCAAGCATTTGTCAATGATGTCTTCCGTGACCTCCTTAATTGCACTGTCATCGTCTATTTAGATGACATCCTCATATTCTCCTCCACCCTTGAGGAGCATCATGAGCATGTAAAGCAGGTACTTCTTTGCCTCAGAAACAATTCTCTGGTAGCCAAACTGGAGAAATGGGAGTTTGATCAAGTTCAGATCCAGTTCCTTGGCTATGTCATCTCGAAGGAAGGTTTTGCCATGGATCCTACAAAGCTAACCGCAGTTCTGGAATTGCATCAAACCCATGTCATTAAAGGAACTACAGAGATTCCTGGGGTTCTCCAATTATTATCGCAAGTTTATAAAGAGCTTCTCCCAAATCGTTGCTCCACTCACTGAACTGACTAAACAAAACAGAGACTGCAAGAATTGACCTCCTGTGGCTGTGGATGCTTTCTCTCATTTGCTCCACCATCCTGATCCTGACCTGCAGTTCACTTTAAAGGTTGATACCTCTGAGATAGGAGCTGGTGCAGTCTTAACCCAAAGGGACCCTTTAACCTCCAAGTTGTACCCGGTAGCCTTTTTCTCCAAACACTTCACTCCTGCAGAAAGGAATTATGATGTGAGCAATTGTGAACTCTTAGCCATTAAGATGGCCCTGGCTGAAAGGCATAATTGACTAGAGGGTACCCCCAACTCCATTCAGATTCTCACTGACCACAAGAATCTGACGTACCTAGAGACTGCTCATCGACTCAATCCTCGACAGGCCAGGTGGGCCCTATTCTTTTCTCGTTTTAACTTTATAGTCTTTTACCTTCCTAGGACCAAGAATAAAAAGGCTGATGCCCTTTCCCGTCAGTTTCCTCAGTTTAGTGACTCCTCTGAAGCTCCAATCGAGCACATCATACCCCCCTCCTGTGTGGTTGCTCAGCTCAACACCTCTCATCTTCAAAGACTTCAACTAGCCCCGTCAAGAAAACCTTTTGAAGCCCCTGTGGCTCCTGAGATCCTTTATGTTTCTCCAAACCTTCGCTCTCCTGTATTATCCAGGGCTCATGACAGCAAGCTGTCAGGTCACCTGGTTTGACAAGAACCTTTAAACTCCTTAACCAACATGTGTGGTGGTCTACCATGAAGTCAGACTCTCAGGATTATGTAAAAGCTTGTCAGACTTGTGCTGTTAATAAGACTCCCCATTCCCTACCACATGGCCTACTTCCACCATTATCCATACCTAAACAACCATGGACACACATAGCTATGGATGGATTTTGTTCTAGACTTTCCGCCTTCATCATACTGTTTCGGTTCTCGCAACATTTTGTGCCTTTAACAAAGTTACCTACAGCCGAAGAATTATCCACTCTTTTTCTGTTACATGTGGTATGATTACTTGGTGTACCCATAAATATTGTCTCTGACAGAGGACCTCAATTTATTTTTACCACCCCCAGACTAATGGGCAGACGGAGAGAACCAATCAGCATCTGGAAGCTTATCTCAGAGCATATGTTAATTCACAGCACACTAATTGGTCTGGGTTGTTACCCCTAGCTAAGAACACTCATTGGCATTCTTCTCTATGATGCTCTCCTTTCCAGGTGCAGCTGGTTATCAATCTCATGTTTTTCCTCTTTCTACTCAATCCACAGGACTCCCTGCTGCATAACATTGCTTCACTGTCTTCACTGAAAATCAAAAGGGAAGGAGAACAGCACATGGAGTAAGATTTACCAAATCTTGTCAATCCAAATAGTCATACATCCTAAGCACTCTAGCCACCAGAAGAAATCTTTGTTTAAAAGACCTTTATTTTCATTAGTTGGGCCCAAAAGTTTACAGGAACGTTTAGAACCTACAATAGGCTCTGACTAAGAGCCTATTGTAGGTTTGAACCAGGTACATGACTAAGAGCCTATTGTAGGTTCGAAATGTTGTTCCTGTAAACTTTTGGACCCAACTAATGAAAATAAAGGTCTTTTAAACAAAGATTTCTTCTGGTGGCTGGAGTGCTTTGGATGTATCACTGTCTTCACTACAAATTGGACAATGAATACGCTCTCAATTACACTCAAACACCTCCAGATATAAGAGGTTTGCTGATCATCATCGAGCCAATATTCGTGCCTTTGTTGCAGGTGATCGTGTCTGGGTCTCTACCTGACACATCCGTTTACGTCAACCTTGTCACAAATTGGGACCTCAGTATATTGGTTGTTATAAGATCCTCAAAAGACTTTCCTGTTGCCTACAGAGTGGCCTTGCCTAAGACCTTACACATTCACCCAGTCTTTAACATCTCCTTGCTCAAACCCTACGTCACAAATAGGTATACTCGACTCAGGCGTTCTCCTCCTCCACTCCTGATTCATGGCGAACCAGAGTATGAGGTTGCCAAAATCTTGGATTCCAGAATAAGGCACAGGCAGCTCCAATACCTCCTACACTGGAAGGGATACTCTGTGGTGGAGCGTTCCTGGGTTTCTGTCCGTAATGTGCATGCTCCATCTTTGGTCTCTAAGTTCCATGCTGCTCACCCTTTGAAGCCGACTCTGGCTCCCGGACGGAAACCTTGAGTGGGGGGCTATGTCACGCTGCTCTGGCTGTTGCCAGGGATGCGGCGGTGACTGCTCTGGCTGTTGCCAGGGACGCGCCGGTTCCTGTGAGCGTGCGGCGATGACGCCTATGTCAGTACCTGCATAACATAGTATTAAGGCAATCCGGCAATTCAAGTAATAAAGCACCTAGGAGCACACACAGTAACACCTATACTTGGGCAGTGAATGTAAGTTATGTAGGTACTTACATAGGCGCCGTTCCATGCCAAGGAGTTCAAAGAATCCGGCTTCAGAGGGGAATAGATGTGCAGCGATGACGTCTATAATTGTGCCTATATATTGAGTTTGTCATAAAAGACATTATTGTAGGGTTATGGATTGCGAAAAAGCAGTTTTTATTTTAATCCTTTATTGTTACTCATGGACTTCCACATCTTGGGTATTATATCTCATACGTAACAGGTTGTGGACTCTCATCACCTATATGAAAGAAAACATAAGTTATATCTTACCTGATAAATTAATTGTGGTTTAAAGGGATAGGAAAGTCAAAATTAAACTTGCATGATTCAATGGAGCATTTCATTTTAAGACACTTTAAAATTCACTTCTATTTTCAAATGTTCTTCATTCTCTTAGTATCCCTTGTTAAAAAATGAATACGCTCATATCATACACTAGTGGGAGCTGCTGCTAATTGGTGCCTGCACACATTTGTCTCTTGTGATTGGCTAAATAGATATTTTCAGCTTCCTGTCAGTAGTGCAATGCTGTCCCCTCAGCAATGGATAACAAGAGAATGAAGAAAATTTGATAATAGAATTACATTGGAAAGGTGTTTATAATTGTATGTTCTATCTGAATCATAAAAGAAAGTTTTGGGGTTTACTATCCCTTTAAGCACTTCTTTTTTCCCTGCTCCTAATTTGGCTGTTAGTCCTAAACACCTCACCACTTGACTAGACGTCAAACTAAGGTATGAGTGAGGAGGAAGGGGTTTTATAGGCTTTTGGAATTTAGGAAACGTTTCCTCCTCCTGGTAGGAACGTATATCCCATACCTAACAGGTTGTGGACTCTCATCACCATGACATAAATTAATTTATCAGGTAAGATATAAATTATGGTTTTTGATAAACAGTGAGTTACGTTTCACAGCTATTATTAATTATTATTTTGAAATGTAATTCAAATGTCTATGTTATACAGTCCTTGTATGATCAGTAATAGTTAACTGAAGAGTCTAGCAGGGTATTTTGAAAAGGCATATTATTTTAAGGCTGTGTCAAATTATTGGTGGGATGGTTTCTACAGGTCATACAGTTACATGTTTAATAATAAATGAAAGAGATATCCTCTGCATATTTCTATAGAAATACTCAGATAAAGGAAATTTCCTGAAAGATTAGAATTCTAACAAGGTAGCTGGTTCGTGAAAGATCTTAACTACTAAATCTCACATCAAGAAAATACATGTGATGTATGTTATAGTATATTATCAAGTATAATTATAAAGTATAATTATATAAATTGCTTATAAGTGTCAATAGAATCACAAAACATAGTAAAGGGATCATATTATGCTTTATGGCAATGTTAAATATTCAGTAGGAAAAACTGTTAAATGAAGGGATTCTGTTTTCACTCAAATACACAAAAGGAAAAGGAGTCTTTATTTTTCATGTTAAAATTATGAAATTAATCTCTGCTATGCTTGTAAAATAAAGTACTGCAATAGTAACACTCTAGTGGTAATCCGGCTAGCGCAAAAATCCAAAGAATATTGCGTGCGTGTTCATATATTCCCCCATAGAAGTCAATGGGGGGAAAAAAGTGGGAAAAAAAACACACCACTCTCACACAAACATGATCGCATATTCTCATTTGCGCTAACCCGATGTGAAAATATGAATATTTCATATTCAAATGTTCTTTACATAACATAATACGTTCTGTTTATTCATAAATACATATTTATACATATATCTGAGGTTTTTTGAACAAATATATATTTATACCTATATATATATATATATATATATATATATATATATATATATATATATATATATAAATTCATTAAAATTATGGGGGTAGATAAAAAACTGAAATTAAAATCCTCCATGTCTCAAAATTAATTCAATGTAAATATTTGCATATTTGCAATGCAAATATTTACATTGATTTAATTTTGAGACATGGAGGATTTTAATTTCAGTTTTTTATCTTCCCCCATAATTTTAATGAATTTTGGTTTAACCTTGAAAATAGCTTTATCAATGCAGCAACCAGAAATCTATCTCCTACTGATGAGTTCCAAATAGAACGAAACAGGCTGTCTAGTGAGTGATTTCTGATTTTCTGCAATAATCCTGTTAAAAGGATAGCTGTGTTAAAACAGTATTTTGAAGCAAAAAAACTGAGAATTTGCATATCTAATTTGCATAACTTACCCAGAATTCTCTTGTGCCTTGGTAACATTGTATATGAGGTATTTCTGGGGAAAAGCAAGAGGGGATTGTTACGTCACCTGACTAGTAGTTTTCCTCCAATCCCTGGATTCAATGGTTATTTGAAAACATATATTTCTTTGAAAAAATATATATGTATATATATGTCCCAGTTGAGGAATATACAATTGTATCAAAGTGTGATTAGATTATAGCAGTTAGTAACAATACTTGCAAGTGTCCGATATCCAATAATCTTTTCCAAATTATAGCGAGTTGTTGTATCCACGGCTTTAGATTATGTGAAATGTTGATCTGTTCTTTTTCATCCGTTCTTTTTCATCCGTTTTTTATCTGTTTTTTCAGTGAAGCTCCTAAGCACTTAGTTGTTATCCGTACTGTAGTTTTGATTAAGGCTATGATGGGAGCGAGATGGAACAAGAGGGCACACAGGAATTACTCATACATCCATCTCAGTGTTTTAGTCAAGGGGATGGAAATGAACCTGATTATAGTGCTAGTGAAACAGTTCAGCATATGAATAGCTTTAGGTTAGGTTTAAGTAGTTACACACAGGAATTATTCATATGTCTTCTCTCTATTATATCATAGAGATAGAGATGAACCTGTGAGTTGTAACACTGTGGATAATAAAAGTATCAGAGAACAAAAGTAAGCAAATCTACGCGTTTCGGCAGTGTTAGCTGCCTTTATCAAGATGCTTACTGAGTGGAGTTACTGCCTTTTATAGGGAATACACAATTAATGACAGGTGTGTGTTTAAGGGATGGTCTAAATTAACCCATTTGTGTACTTTCAGGGTGAATGCCTTGAGAATCTTTAAATAAGATTTGTAAAAAGTTAAATACATAGATAAAATAGGGTACAATAAATTGGTATTAGGATTTTTTTTGGATTTTCCATATTTTCACAAAGGCTTTAATAAGAATTATGGAAATAAACAGAATAAATTTTTTACAAATATCCATACAGGAAGTTTACACTAAAAAGCTGTAATATCGATATTGCCAAAAAACCGATATAAAAGAGAACAATTTTTTATATATAATTATACCGTTCCATTGGTTATTCTCATTGTATTGTTGTTATTTATATTGATAATATTCTTACATAATTTTGGTTAATACATCGTTATGTAATTGAAATAAGCAATCCTTTATATCAAATGAAGGATAATGTTGTTTTCAAAGGATCTAGACACTGGTCTCCTAAAAATGTGTAGAGAGTCAACTAAATGTATAATAGTTACTAAATAAATGTGAAAAAAGAGGATGCACATAGTAATGAGTATTTTTATATATATTTATCTATATATAAACATTATAAAAATATATAAAACTAAAAAAGTGGCTACAATGTGGCCTCACCTGTATCTAGTTAATAGTATATTAATTTAGATATGAATAAAATATTTGTTTATTACGGATGTATTATGATTGGTTATAGTATAGAATTAAGGTCAAAGGAACTGTTAAGTCCCATTGGATGTACTGTTTTAAACTTAAAAATTAATTCTGCTTCTTTTTTAAGAAGTATTTTTTCCATATTTCCCCCCTACTGTTAGGTCTAATTTTTACCATTCCCCAACAATGAAAACATTTGAGGTCTCCATGGTGTATTTCAGTGAAATGTTTGTAAAGTGTGGTTTTTGTGGTTTTGTGTTCTATGTTCAAGATGTGTTCTCTCATCCTATCTTTGAATGTACGACTGGTTTGACCTATATAAAATAAATTGCACGAGCATTTTATACAGTATATTATATTTGAATCACTGCATATTATAGTGTCCTTAATTATAAATGTAGCATGTTGGTTAGTGAATGTTTTTTTTTGGTTTTATTGCTATATTTGCAAGATTTGCATTTATAACATGGATAGAATCCAAGAATTTGTTCTTTTTTTAGATCAATATCCTTAGAGTGATCATTTTTACTTCGGAATTCGCTTGGTGCTAAATAGCTTTTAAGATTCTTTGCTTTTTTGAAGATAAGATCTGGGCGATTTTTGACTATAGTTCCTAATATGGGGTCCTTTTCAATATAATGCCAGTGTTTTTGAAGAATAGTTTTTATTTCTTTATGGTGTGAGTTATATTCAGTAATAAATGGAATGAAATTTTGACTATTAGAGGAGGTTGAATTATTTATATGTAGATTTTTTCTTTTATTGGGTCGTTTTTGTAATAAACTAGATCTATCAGTTTTTCTCACAGATGTTATAGTGTCAATGATTTTTTTCTGATTGTAACCTTTATCTGTAAATCTGTTTAATAGGATATTAGATTGTAAATCATAAGATTCTAAATCAGAGCAATTTTTCCTTACTCTTAATAACTGGCTTTTTGGAATGTTGTCCTTCCACCTGTTTAAGTGACAACTTTGATAGTGTATGAAATTATTCGAATCTGTGGTTTTAAAATAAGTTTTGGTTTTTATAGAGTTCTCTACTATCTCTACCTCAATATCTAAAAAATGTATTGATCTGGTGCTATGTTCATAAGTGAAAGTAAGGCCTACATCATTGGTGTTCATATCTTCAAGAAATAGTTCTAGAATTTCATAGTCACCCCTCCAGACCAGGAAGATATCGTCAATAAATCTTTTATAGAGCACAAGGTTCGCTCCCCATTGCTCATTAGATAGAAAAGTGTCTTCAAAGAATCCCATAAATAAATTAGCGTAACTGGGAGCGAACCTTGTGCCCATAGCGGTACCCCTGGTCTGGAGGTAAAATTTATTGTTAAACATAAAACTGTTGTTTTTTAGAATAAACTCAATACTGTCTAGAATGAATTTGTTTTGTTCATATAGTAAATTAGGATCATTATCCAAATAGTGGGCAATAGCTTTTAGTCCTAAGTTATGATTAATATTCGTATATAACGAATTAACGTCACAAGTGACCATTATATAATTATTTTGCCATTTGATTTGATTCGATCGACAAGGGCGGGGGTATTGTAATCATGGATGTACAATACTACTTGGAGGAATCCTATAGGCTCCTACACGACAATACCACTTATATCGGTCTCAAACATAATCCTATAGAAATTCAGAAAAAGAAACTTAATTTGCTATTAGATAAAGCAAAAACATCTGGAGTGATTACAGATTCAGAATATAATTTTCTTAAAATAGATTTTCCAAAAAACCCAACATTTTACTTTCTGCCAAAAATTCACAAACACCTCACCAAACCCCCAGGACGCCCCATCATATCCGGTATCGAATCAATATCCTCCAATCTTTCCCAATACGTTGACCATTACCTTCAAAATTATGTTATACAGTTACCATCACATCTGAAAGATTCCACTCATTTTTTAAACATACTAAATGAAATCAAATGGCAAAATAATTATATAATGGTCACTTGTGACGTTAATTCGTTATATACGAATATTAATCATAACTTAGGACTAAAAGCTATTGCCCACTATTTGGATAATGATCCTAATTTACTATATGAACAAAACAAATTCATTCTAGACAGTATTGAGTTTATTCTAAAAAACAACAGTTTTATGTTTAACAATAAATTTTACCTCCAGACCAGGGGTACCGCTATGGGCACAAGGTTCGCTCCCAGTTACGCTAATTTATTTATGGGATTCTTTGAAGACACTTTTCTATCTAATGAGCAATGGGGAGCGAACCTTGTGCTCTATAAAAGATTTATTGACGATATCTTCCTGGTCTGGAGGGGTGACTATGAAATTCTAGAACTATTTCTTGAAGATATGAACACCAATGATGTAGGCCTTACTTTTACTTATGAACATAGCACCAGATCAATACATTTTTTAGATATTGAGGTAGAGATAGTAGAGAACTCTATAAAAACCAAAACTTATTTTAAAACCACAGATTCGAATAATTTCATACACTATCAAAGTTGTCACTTAAACAGGTGGAAGGACAACATTCCAAAAAGCCAGTTATTAAGAGTAAGGAAAAATTGCTCTGATTTAGAATCTTATGATTTACAATCTAATATCCTATTAAACAGATTTACAGATAAAGGTTACAATCAGAAAAAAATCATTGACACTATAACATCTGTGAGAAAAACTGATAGATCTAGTTTATTACAAAAACGACCCAATAAAAGAAAAAATCTACATATAAATAATTCAACCTCCTCTAATAGTCAAAATTTCATTCCATTTATTACTGAATATAACTCACACCATAAAGAAATAAAAACTATTCTTCAAAAACACTGGCATTATATTGAAAAGGACCCCATATTAGGAACTATAGTCAAAAATCGCCCAGATCTTATCTTCAAAAAAGCAAAGAATCTTAAAAGCTATTTAGCACCAAGCGAATTCCGAAGTAAAAATGATCACTCTAAGGATATTGATCTAAAAAAAGAACAAATTCTTGGATTCTATCCATGTTATAAATGCAAATCTTGCAAATATAGCAATAAAACCAAAAAAATAACATTCACTAACCAACATGCTACATTTATAATTAAGGACACTATAATATGCAGTGATTCAAATATAATATACTGTATAAAATGCTCGTGCAATTTATTTTATATAGGTCAAACCAGTCGTACATTCAAAGATAGGATGAGAGAACACATCTTGAACATAGAACACAAAACCACAAAAACCACACTTTACAAACATTTCACTGAAATACACCATGGAGACCTCAAATGTTTTCATTGTTGGGGAATGGTAAAAATTAGACCTAACAGTAGGGGGGGAAATATGGAAAAAATACTTCTTAAAAAAGAAGCAGAATTAATTTTTAAGTTTAAAACAGTACATCCAATGGGACTTAACAGTTCCTTTGACCTTAATTCTATACTATAACCAATCATAATACATCCGTAATAAACAAATATTTTATTCATATCTAAATTAATATACTATTAACTAGATACAGGTGAGGCCACATTGTAGCCACTTTTTTAGTTTTATATATTTTTATATATATTTATCTATATATAAACATTATAAAAATACTCATTACTATGTGCATCCTCTTTTTTCACATTTATTTAGTAACTATTATACATTTAGTTGACTCTCTACACATTTTTAGGAGACCAGTGTCTAGATCCTTTGAAAACAACATTATCCTTCATTTGATATAAAGGATTGCTTATTTCAATTACATAACGATGTATTAACCAAAATTATGTAAGAATATTATCAATATAAATAACAACAATACAATGAGAATAACCAATGGAACGGTATAATTATATATAAAAAATTGTTCTCTTTTATATCGGTTTTTTGGCAATATCGATATTACAGCTTTTTAGTGTAAACTTCCTGTATGGATATTTGTAAAAAATTTATTCTGTTTATTTCCATAATTCTTATTAAAGCCTTTGTGAAAATATGGAAAATCCAAAAAAAATCCTAATACCAATTTATTGTACCCTATTTTATCTATGTATTTAACTTTTTACAAATCTTATTTAAGGATTCTCAAGGCATTCACCCTGAAAGTACACAAATGGGTTAATTTAGACCATCCCTTAAACACACACCTGTCATTAATTGTGTATTCCCTATAAAAGGCAGTAACTCCACTCAGTAAGCATCTTGATAAAGGCAGCTAACACTGCCGAAACGCGTAGATTTGCTTACTTTTGTTCTCTGATACTTTTATTATCCACAGTGTTACAACTCACAGGTTCATCTCTATCTCTATGATATATATAGAGAGAAGACATATGAATAATTCCTGTGTGTAACTACTTAAACCTAACCTAAAGCTATTCATATGCTGAACTGTTTCACTAGCACTATAATCAGGTTCATTTCCATCCCCTTGACTAAAACACTGAGATGGATGTATGAGTAATTCCTGTGTGCCCTCTTGTTCCATCTCGCTCCCATCATAGCCTTAATCAAAACTACAGTACGGATAACAACTAAGTGCTTAGGAGCTTCACTGAAAAAACAGATAAAAAACGGATGAAAAAGAACGGATGAAAAAGAACAGATCAACATTTCACATAATCTAAAGCCGTGGATACAACAACTCGCTACAATTTGGAAAAGATTATTGGATATCGCCTAGGTGCTAATTTCCTATCCAAATATTTACATTGATTTATATATATATATATATATATATATATATATATATATATATATATATATATATATATATATGATTATTTATAGGCATAGATATATATAGGAATATCTTTTTAGAAATACATAGAACATATTCTCCGACTACATTAGAATGTGAAATATTTACAGTAAATACATAGTTAAAACCTTTATTAAAGATGAATATTGCATCTACTTAAGTGCAAAGGGCTCTAATGCACACACACACACACACATATATATGTCTGTATATGTATACATATATATTTATGTGTTTATATGTGTATGTCTGTAAATACATATATACACATATAAATACATATATATATATGTATATATATATATATATATATATATATATATATATATATATATATATATATATATATGTGTGTGTGTATACATATATACACATACAAATACATTATATATATATATATATATATATATATATATATAGTAATGGGAGATCCCCAAAGGAGAAAAGGAAAGCCGAAGTATCACCCTGACTGGTTCAAGGTAAGTTTATTTAGCAAAGGTGCTGGTACATAGGTGAACACAAAGCCTTAACACCTGACGTGTTTCGCACATGCGCTTCATCAGAGGTGATGTGTTCAAGGTGTGGGTGAGCTTATATGCAACAAAGCAGCCAATCAAGGCCCCATTCAACAAAAATATGGCTACACCTGTAAGGTGAGATCATAAGGTGGTTTGTTGCAGATAGGTCACTCATCCTATTTTACAAATAATGCAAATATATGGACAAAAACTTATCAAAATTATATGAACAAAATCTAAATGTAATAAAAAATAATAAAAAATAAATCCCAAGGCATAAATAATTACAATAAAAAGTGCTGATCACAAAATAATTAAAAGAATAATTAAAAAAATATGTATGTTAAAAAACAAATGGTCAATACTAGAAGGGCTAAGTAGGTAAACAACAATTTATGGGCCCATAGTATATGATAGAAAAAAAGTATCTAAATGTCTAGTAATAATATAGAGGGAAAACAATTATGCTAAAGGAAAAAATAAAGAAATACAAAACAATAATATGTATATAAAAGAAAAAAGTAATAAGCTCATGAAATAAAGAATAAGAAAAAAAAGTTCATATAAGTGTAAAAAAATATATATAAAACAGGATAAACCAGGGAGAATGAGGAAGCAATACATTAGCATAAGGTCTACGACATTAGGAAAAAGTTCAAGAAATGAAAACCAGTGAGTGTTAGACCATGATGAAAGATCAGAATTGAGGACAAGCTGTAGAAACACTATGGCAATATGAAGCTATTCAACAAATAAATCAACATCCATACTTTTGTTGATGCCTTCTGGTGCCCTAGTGTGCAACTTGACAATCCAAAAGATTTCTTTTTTCCTTAGGTTTTTTCCCTGTCAGCCCCCTCAAGATGTTTTTTAATTATATCAATGCCAATGAATGAAAAGTATTTAGGCCCCATGCCATGTAACCTAAAGTGTTTAGCTACCGACGTTCTTGGTTCTTTTTCATCCAAGGAGCGCAAGTGCTCACGAATTCTGTCTTTCAATGGGCGGGTAGTAATGCCTACGTATTGGCAGGAACAAAATAAGCAATTAATAAGATATATAACATATTGGGAATTACAGTCAATCCTATCCCTAATATGAAATACTTGATTAGTGACTTTTGAAGAAAAAGTATCTGTCACTGTAACACAAGTGCACCCTTTACATGGTACATGACCACATTTAAAACATCCTGGTTTTGGGCTTAACCAATGGGAGCCTACTACTTCTTTGTCTGTGAAGAGCTTACCAGTTATATCTCTTAGGGTAGGGGCTTTTGGTGCTATACATTTGACTCCTGATGTTAAAATGTTATTTAAGGCCTCATCTCCTTTTAGAATTGTCAAATTGTTCTTAACTATACTACAAATTTGGTTATATTGTCTACTAAATTGTGTAATAGACAAAAGATTTTGATTGGGTAGGACAGTCTTATCAGTTGTATGGGTCTTATCAAGGTCAGTTCCTCCCTGAAGTAAATCCTGTCTATTTAAATCTGCCACTTATTTTTCTATTTTTAATAGCAATTTGTTTTGGTAACCTCTGTCTATTAATCTATTCGTTAATTGCTTTTCCTGGGAATAGTACTCTGTTAGTTCTGTGCAATTCCTCCTCAGGCGTAGGTACTGGGTCTTTGGAATGCCTCTTTTTAAATGGTTAAGATGACAGGAGTCAGCTCTCAGTATTGTGTTTCTCGCCAATGGTTTGCGGTAAGTACATGTAGAGATTCTGTTATCTATAGCCCTTAGGTTTAAATCTAAGAAATCAATGGTCTGGCTATGTATCTGCACTGTAAATGTCAAGTTATATTCATTATTGTTCATGAAGTCTACAAATTTGTCAACAGTACAACCTTCACTAGTGTCCCAGATGACAATGATGTCATCTAAAAGTATGACATTGTTGTTATATAAAAATGAATCTGAAAAAATCATGTTGAATTCTAGCCACCCTATATAGATGTTGGCAAAGGTGGGGGAAAATTTTGCCCCCATCGCCGTGCCGCGTCTTTGTAGGTAATAAGTACCTTGGAAGATGAAGAAGTTGTGCTGCAACAGAAACTCCGTTGTTTGGACTATAAATGATATAAATTCATCACTGTAATCTGAGTATCTGTGCAACATAAAATCGATAGCTTCCAGGCCCTTTGAGTGGGGAATGTTGGAATTTTTAAGTCCCTTATGTATCTTAGGTACAATGTGAAAGTATGGGGTGGTTGGCTCTTCCACATATAAATATTCAGTTAGTTCTTTATCCATAAAGTTGTGTTCAATGGTATAGTCAAGCAAATGGCTGAGTTTGTTTTTAAAGGAGGTGGTGGGATTGAACGTTAGTTTGGTATATAACATACAATCATTAAGTTGGCTCTCAACTTCGCCAACATAATCTTTCTTATTCAAAACCACCTCCGCCCCTCCCTTATCCGCCTGAACTATGACCAATTTCTCATTTTTTTGAAGTCTGGTTAAGGCTTGTCTCTGTCGTCGAGTGAGATTATCTCTAGGTATGTTAAAAGGATTATTGTCAGTAGTTCTAAATAAGTCAGTCAGCTCCTTCTCCACCACTCTCTAATATAAGTCCAACAGATAGTGTCTGGAATGAATTGGATAAAAATAAGAAGTGCTCTTATATGTGAAAGATGTGCAATTATTAGTCAGTGTGTCAGTAGCTCTAGTGGATTCGTGCTGTAAAGTAGTTAGATTAGTGAGGTCTAACAAATCAGTGTATCTGAGTCCCACTGTTTCTTGATTAGTGGGTTTGTGTGTTACTGAAAGTGATTGTTCAACTGGATTGTCCTTAAAATGCTTTTTTAAAACAATCTTCCGGACAAATTTGTTAATATCTATAAGTGTGTTCACAAAATCAAAATTGTGAGCTGGTGCATACGATAAACCTTTATTTAATAAATTCCATTCTGTGTTGGACAAGGTATAATCAGAGAGATTAATGACTGCTACTTCTTTACATTTTTTCTGACCCTGCTGGGGTAACGCAAGGTAGATTCAGCTTGTTCTATCCCTGTTTTATCGTCTAATCTTTTTGGTGTACTCATCTGGTTGGGTTGTTTCACCAACGTTTTTACCTCTTTTCTACCAGAATTAGGGTCTAGACTGATCTTTTTTGGTTCAGGGAGATTTTGTGACTGTTCTCCTTCAGATCACTGGGC
The DNA here is from genome assembly GCF_027579735.1 of Bombina bombina. Classification (NCBI taxonomy): domain Eukaryota; kingdom Metazoa; phylum Chordata; class Amphibia; order Anura; family Bombinatoridae; genus Bombina; species Bombina bombina. The sequence goes on from NC_069501.1 coordinate 921,905,482, forward strand.
ACTAGTGTCCTGATAGTCTGTGTCTATGCTGGAAAAAGTGACATGTTTATTTTTTTCAGACTTACTTCTATTACCTTTTTTATTTTTATTTTTGTTCTTTCTTTTCTTATTAGATGACCAATTAGATCTGGTCGGTTTATGTTGCTGCCAAGAGTAGACTATGTTAAGTTCATAGTCCTTGACATCCCTCTGATATTTCTGTACCTTTCTATCAGACAGGACAGTGTCTAGATTGCCAATTGTCTCAGTAAGTTGTTTAGTATAGTCTGCATGTTTCTGAGTAGTTTCAAATGGTTTTAGGGTCTCTATAACACTACTGATTTCAGTAAGGACCTGTTCCCTCTCTTCTTTTTTGTGACATAATAGTTGTTTCATTAGTATTATGGAACAATTAGTTAAATTATCATTCCATTCCTCCATAAATTTGGGGTTATTAAGTGCAAAGGTGGGGTATTTTTTCATTCTTAATCCCCTAGGTTAGAAATAACAAAGAGGGCGCCACATAGCGTGATATTGTAGATTGAATAGCCAAAATGGAAGAGTAATGTAAAGGCTTACCAGAGGTAATGGCACCGTATTGTAACCGGTGCTGACATGCAGGCTAACACTTTCAGTGGCTAGCACACTGGGTGGTCTCCGGCAAGCTGTGCACAGGTGCTATTCAGCGTTTCTGTGATTGACGTCTGTGCGGCTGAAACTAGAGACACTGCGGTAGAGCAGATACTTTGATACCTTATCCAGGAAGGCTCAAAGGGAAAACCAAGGTGAAAACAAATGGACAACTTCCGTGTGTTTAAAATCAGTGAATTTTAATCCATAAAAACTGCTACGCGTTTCTAGACCATAAACCGGTCTTTTCTTCAGGCATACAAACAATGGACCGCCAGCACATTTTGACTGTATCAAAAGACACAGCACCGTTTCTTCATTTGGACTAATATGGTTTGTCCATAGACATTACTCACTAACACTTGTTATTATCAACATATTAATTTGTCAGCGCACCCCACTTACGGTTCCCTTAGGGGTTCCTATTTTTTTGATTAATCCCCTAGGTACCTTACGTTCAGATATATAGAGTTCTAAGAACTCTATATCCCACCACAAGTTGGTCTCCTTGAACCTTAACAATTCTAATTTCGAAAATGCATTTGTAATGTCGTCCTCATTAACTAGAACAAGCACTTGGTTTTCACCTTTTAGTGCATTTTCCATAATGTGTTTTCTTTTTGTTTCGTTTATAACCCCTGTGGGTACAGTCATAGTTGCCATTATGGAAGGTGCACTAAAGTACAATGTATGTAAAAAAGTATGTACAATTAGAACCAGAAAAGCCCTATACACATCTGCTAAGATAAATGTAAAAATGTAAAAACAAAAAAACAGGAAGGATAGATAGCAGGTGTATACTGGGAACCTTAAACACCAATGTATATTAAATCAATATTCGAATATGGAAAGTTCTCAAATTCAAAATAATAGATTGTAGCAGGTGCTAGTGTCAATTCTTATGTTGGGCAAGAGTTAAATTTGCCAAAATGTAGATAATGGTATGAAACATTAAATAATGATACAGTCCACTATTATTCCAGAGTAAAAAACCAGAGTCCAAAGTACTGCGCTGAGCTGTGTGTGATCAAAGCGCAAAAAGACAGTTCCAGTGTAGACTGTTTTAAACATAAGAAATGGGCTGTTACATGAAAAGTCCCCGCTGAAAAACTTTGAGCCAAAGCACAATCCAGGTGTGCACAGTAAAGAAAAAGTGGAATATACCTTCAAAGTGGGTTGACCGGACCAGCTCTTAGTATATGTGGGTACCGGACAGCTTCCTCCGAAGATCCCAGATAGGCCAAAGCCCACTAGTTCCGACGGAGGGTAATGACCGCGTCCACGTCTCCCGTCGTCCTCAATCGACCAAAGCTCTGACGTCAGAGTAGTGTGCCGCGTCGCACAGAAGGTCCGCTGGAAGGTATCAAACGTGAGGAGTATGTGCAGCGTCACACAAGAGATCCACTGGAACGTACCAGGCGTCCACTGGGTCCTAGAGGTGATAGGCTCCTTAGGTCAGAAAACGGGCTCCTGGTAACAAACAGCCAAAGCGGTATCTCATCCGCTGTATGTGGTAATGGGAGATCCCCAAAGGAGAAAAAGAAGGCCGAAGTATCACCCAAAGACTGGTTCAAGGTAAGTTTATTTAGCAAAGGTGTTGGTACATAGGTGAACACAAAGCCTTAACACCTGATGCGTTTCGCGCATGCGCACATGCGCTTCATCAGAGGTGATGTGTTCAAGGTGTGGGTGAGCTTATATGCAACAAAGCAGCCAATCAAGGCCCCATTCAACAAAAATATGGCTACACCTGTAAGGTGAGATCATAAGGTGGTTTGTTGCAGATAGGTCACTCATCCTATTTTACAAATAATGCAAATATATGGACAAAAACTTCACAAAATTATATGAACAAAATCTAAATGTAATAAAAAATAATAAAAAATAAATCCTAAGGCATAAATAATTACAATAAAAAGTGCTGATCACAAAATAATTAAAAGAATAATTAAAAAAATATGTATGTTAAAAAACAAATGGTCAATACTAGAAGGGCTAAGTAGGTAAACAACAATTTATGGGCCCATAGTATATGATAGAAAAAAAGTATCTAAATGTCTAGTAATAATATAGAGGGAAAACAATTATGCTAAAGGAAAAAATAAAGAAATACAAAATAATAATATGTATATAAAAGAAAAAAGTAATAAGCTCATGAAATAAAGCATAAGAAAAAAAGTTCATATAAGTGTAAAAAAATATATATAAAACAGGATAAACCAGGGAGAATGAGGAAGCAATACATTAGCATAAGGTCTACGACATTAGGAAAAAGTTCAAGAAATGAAAACCAGTGAGTGTTAGACCATGATGAAAGATCAGAATTGAGGACAAGCTGTAGAAACACTATGGCAATATGAAGCTATTCAACAAATAAATCAACATCCATACTTTTGTTGATGCCTTCTGGTGCCCTAGTGTGCAACTTGACAATCCAAAAGATTTCTTTTTTCCTTAGGTTTTTTTCCCTGTCACCCCCCCTTGGATGTTTTTTAATTATATAAATGCCAATGAATGAAAAGTATTTAGGCCCCATGCCATGTAACCTAAAGTGTTTAGCTACCTGCGTTCTTGGTTCTTTTTCATCCAAGGAGTGCAAGTGCTCACAAATTCTGTCTTTCAATGGGCGGGTAGTGATGCCTACGTATTGGCAGAAACAAAATAAGCAATTAATAAGATATATAACATATTGGGAATTACAGTCAATCCTATCCCTAATATGAAATACTTGATTAGTGACTTTTGAAGAAAAAGTATCTGTCACTGTAACACAAGTGCACCCTTTACACGGTACATGACCACATTTATATATATATATATACACACACACACACATATATATATATATATATATATATGTATACATAAAGATCTATAAACATTTATAAGTATGTATCTCTATGCTAAAGCCCTGAGATCTGATATCTTATGAGCCCTTATAACTTTTTTGTCCAATATTTATTTCTAATAATTTTTATTAGACAGTGTTATTATGAGTGTAAGTGTACTTTGTAATGTATTTTTGATTTTCCCAAAACAGTTAACCACAGCTCAGAGATAGCAGCAATCATTCTAGCGCAAATTGCAAATGTGCTCACGTGATCACGTTTATGCTCAACTTGTAATACAAGCGGTAATCCCAATGAGCGCAAACCCTTGCAATATACCCCTTATCCTCAGGCCCAAACGATTGCACTCTACTTGTAATCTAGCTCAAATTGTAATAGATAGGGATGTTCAGTTTGTCTCATAGACTATCGATCAGTTACCAAGGTAGAAATACATGTAGTTTTATTTCCAGAAAGTGAAAAGCAACCAGACATGTGTCATCTCCAAATACCTTGTACAGATTTCCCTTTTACTACTATATTTATTTATTTTTTGCAATGATCATGAGTACCCTTTCTTCAGCACGGCTGCAGTAGGTTTTGTCAACAGTCTGAAAATCATGTTATTTGAAAATAAGCAAAGCTATACATGTTTTAAAAAACTCCTCCAGATGGGCTATATAAATGGATCATCTACAAAACATTTATGCAAAGAAAAATCTAGTGTACAATGTCCGTTAAATCATTCTCTTGCTTAATTTTACATGTTATGCATGGCTGGGTATATACTTTCTCCCCTGGTAAAGTAGAATGCTATGAGTAAAGTTTTTGCTTTAGAATATTGATAGGTTTATAGAAGTTGAGGCTGGATTGTTATACCAGTGTTACACTACCTTTTTCTCTTCAGATAGAAGGTATCGGCTGTTAAAAAAAAACATTCTATGTTTTGCCAAAGTCAGGTGCTGCTTGTGGTTTCCATAGGATACCGAAAAGTGTCACTGCTACCGTGCCTCCCCTTATATTTTCTAGTGCCCCCCTGGGGAGGTCGCCTCACAATTTGAAAACCACTGGATTAGAGCCTACCGTGCTTGGAGGGAGCAGAGGAGAATGTTTGCTGTAAATAAAGGACAGTGCATGTTGCAGTTGTGTCTGTGTTATGGTGTGTGGGACTATGTTATTTATGTATGAGCTTTTGTACTGCAAATTAAAACAATGGAAGGGCAGTCTAGTCAAAATAAAACTTTATGATTCAGATAGGGCATTCAATTTTAAACAACTTTCCAATTTACTTTTATCATCATATTTGATTTGTTCTTTTGGTATTCTTTGTTGAAAGCTAAACCTAGGTAGGCTCATATGCTAATTTCTAAGCCCTTGAAGGCCGCCTCTTATCTCAATGCATATGACAGTTTTTCACAGCTAGACAGAGCTAGTTCATATGTGCCAGAAATAAACATAGTGCTCACTCCCATGGAGTTATTTATGAGTCAGAACTGATTGGTTAAAATGCAAGTCTGTCAAAAGAACTGAAATAAGGGGGAAGTTTATAGAGGCTTAGATAGAAGGTAATCACAGAGGTAAAACGTGTATTAATATAACAGTGTTGGTTATGCAAAACTGGGGAATGGGTAATAAAGGGTTTATCTATCTTTTTAGATAATACAAATTCTGGAGTAGACTGCCCCTTTAAGTCATATACTAAGTTATTCATCATGCACACTTTTTTTGACAATCTATTTTCTTTGAACACTTTTCTTGTTCTTTGCCTGATACTTGGCAAATGTTTAAAGAAACAACAACACTTTCTGGTTGATAATTACAAAAATAAAAAATGTGTTTTATACTATTGTCACATTATAATATCTAATTGGTAAATTGCACACATTTCACCTACTATTTTAGTTAGGACTCTATAAAATAAGCAGTTAAATTGACAAACTGGTCAGTTTCAAAGCAAATCTAAATATGATTAACAGTTAGATGATTTTGTAGAGAGAAAAGCACACACTATTAGAGGAGCAAGGATAAAGCGACTGATGAGTATGCTGGGCCAGTGAGAGGGAAGGAGGTTGAGGGCCAGCCTTTTAAGGGATGTAGAACGATGAGAGAGATGGTGAGGGGAGCACAGCCTGTGAAAGTTAACATTTTTGAATAGGTTTAAAGGGACAGTAAACCTCAAAAATAATGTTATATAATTCTGCACATAGTGCACAATTATATAACATTATATTAGCCTTATCTTTATAAAACCTAATATTCCCTTTGATTTTTTTTAAAAAATGACTGTTTTTCAGACCCGCTCTCTGTGCTCTTCTGAGCGAGTCTGTTTTTATAACACAGCGCATCGGGCCAGCTGTCTAGTCACATCGCGGCCCGACCGCACCATTATACTCAGTGCAGCTCACTCCTGATGTCAGACAGAGCAGGAATGAGCTGTACTGACATATAATAGGTTTTATAAAGATAAGAATAATATAATGTGCAGAATTATATAACATTATTTATTATTATTTTTGAGGTTTACTGACACTTTAATAGGTTAAAGTTTCAAGCTAGGAATAATTTTTATACTCATTTTAATTAGTGCATGCAAGCAATGCTTTCATTAAAGCCGAGTCAATATTATTCGTTAATGAAAATTAGAATACAGCATACAATTTTAAATAACTTTCCAATTATCTAATTTGTTTCATTCTGTTGGGATCCTTTATTCAAAGCATACCTAGGCAGGCCCAGGAGCAGCAATGCACTGTGGGAAGCTAGCTGTTATGGGTGTTATGCTTAGTTTATATGCAACTCTAAGATTTATTTCTATTGCACTTGTTTCCTATTTTGCATTTCCTGTTCCTGTTGATTCTCTGCTAAAATCACGGCTTCTGTACACTAATGCCTTGTACTGTCATTATTTACACCTCCTGAAACATGGTGTCAGAAGTATCTGCACTGTTTCTATACATCTGATGCTAAGAACTTGCCAGCCTTGCAGTGAGAGATTTTAGAGCTGATTGGGCCTCCTGTAGCAATTGCAGTCCTGTCCTGAAAGCTGAGCACTGGAAGCAAGAAAACCAGCACCATGGCAGCTACTAACAGCATTCCACTGCCTGAGGCAATGAGGGTGAGTGGGGATTGCAGCAGTAACTGGGACAACTTCAGAGCTGAGTTTGAGGCTTACTCCCTAGCCACAGGGTTAAATGAGAAGCCTGCAACAGTGCAAGCAGCCACACAGAGGAGGGTGATGGGCAGTGAACGCCACCATATTTACAAGCATAATTTGAACCTCACAGAGGAGCAAAAGAGTGACACGAAATCCATCCTAGATGCATTAGAAGTTTTTTTCAGACCTTCAAAAAATGTCATATATGAAAGATATATATTTGGCAGCTGCAACCAAGAAGAAGGTGAAGCAATAGATAACGTTGTCACACGTCTAAGAGAAAAAGCTGCAAGCTGTGAGTATGGCTCTCTGAGAGATTAACTTATTTGTGACAAAATAGTTCTTGGTGTTAATAGTGAAAGCACACGCCGCCGCCTATTGAGGGAACATGATTTAAACCTACAAGCAGCAATTGAGATATGTCGTACTGCAGAACGGCAGATATGTGGTACTGACAAACATATGAGAGCTATGGAGCAGGATAAACAGACTGACAGTATTAGTGCAACCTCCAAGCAAGAGCTTAGCTTGAAGAACCACCAGCACAAGTTTTAGCACAAAAATCACCTACACAACTTACCTATGAGCAAGCCTGCATCCTGCAAGTACTGTGGCAGTGTGCATGTATGAGAGAAAGAACAGTGCCCTGCTTATGGGAAAATCTGTAGAGCATGTGGTAGACTAAATCATTTTGCTGGAGTATGTCTGTCAAGTAGAATGGAAGCAAGAAAGCTGCACACAACTGAGCAAACGTCAGGTTCTGAGGGTGCACATTTACATAGCACTGATGTGGTTTATTCAAAAGAATGCATTGGTGCTGTAAAATCTAAGGGCCAAAAATGGTTTGTAAATCTCAGACTAAATAATATATGCCAACCCTGTCAGCTGGACATGTGTGATGTCATGAGTTTAAAAGACAACATGAAACTGGCACCTAGGGTACCTCTTCAGCCAAGTAGCACCAAATTGAAGTTATATTCAGGGAAACTAATGGAATCATTGGGACTTTTCCAAACAGAATGCAGCATACGTGAACGTATTCACAAACTTGAAATTGAGATTACTGAAGCCAATCAGAAACCGCTATTGTCTGGTTCAACATGTGAGCGCCTGGGTCTGATGCAGTTTACCATTCCTGCTGAGCTACACAATGTCGATAATCAAAATCCCTGACTAGGCCACTGACAAAACAGCAAATCCTAAGTGTCTATAGTGATGTGTTTGATGGCCCAGTAGTATCTGTTCCAAGAGAGGTACATTTTGAACTTGATCTTAGCATTCCACCAGTACAATGTGCCCCATGCAATGTGCCAGTAGCCATTAAGCCGCAGGTCAAAGCACAACTTGATAAGTATGAAGCTGAAGGACATCTTACTTCAGTATCAGAATCTACGGATTGGATAAGCAACATGGTAGTTATTAGAAAGCCTGAGAAGATCAGAATTTGCATTGATCCCAAGTTTCTGAACATGGCCCTGAAATGGTCACACTACTTAATGCCAACACTTGACGATGTTTTGCACAAACTACCCAAAGCATGGGTTTTTACGCTTGTTGATGCGAGAGATGCCTGGCTTGTAGACAACAGGGACTCCTTGGGGCAGAAAGAGATGGCTGAAACTGCCATTTGGAGTCTCTGTTGTCTAAAAGCCAGGATGTGAAATGTATATCAGTGATACCCTGATCAGAGCTACAACGGATCATGTGGCACCCAGAGGTGAGCATGAGCATCATACAGTTTGTTTGCTGCAACAGGAACAAACTTTCTCTGCTGAAGTCAATCAAGCGGACTATCTAAATGTCATGGATCAGCGGCTATATCAGCTCATACAGCACACAGACAGAGATGCAACTTTACAAGCACTGAAGTCTATTGTTCTGAGTGGGTGGCCGGATGAAAAGGATGCAGCACCTGAGATTGTGAAGGAATATTGGTCCTTCAGAGATGAGATCAGTGTACAAAATGGTATCTTATACAAAGGTCCAAGAGACATAAAACCAAAGTCACTAAGAGCAGAGATGTTATTAAGCATACACTCAAGTCACATTGGGGGTGAGGCATGCTACAGACCAGCTTGTGATACTCTTTACTGGCCCAACATGCAAGGTGAAATCAAAGACTTTGTCAGCAATTGTCCCACTTGCAATGAATACAGGGAGTGCAGAATTATTAGGCAAGTTGTATTTTTGAGGATTAATTTTATTATTGAACAACAACCATGTTCTCAATGAACCCAAAAAACTCATTAATATCAAAGCTGAATAGTTTTGGAAGTAGTTTTTAGTTTGTTTTTAGTTATAGCTATTTTAGGGGGATATCTGTGTGTGCAGGTGACTATTACTGTGCATAATTATTAGGCAACTTAACAAAAAACAAATATATACCCATTTCAATTATTTATTTTTACCAGTGAAACCAATATAACATCTCAACGTTCACAAATATACATTTCTGACATTCAAAAACAAAACAAAATCAAATCAGTGACCAATATAGGCACCTTTCTTTGCAAGGACACTCAAAAGCCTGCCATCCATGGATTCTGTCAGTGTTTTGATCTGTTCACCATCAACATTGCGTGCAGCAGCAACCACAGCCTCCCAGACACTGTTCAGAGAGGTGTACTGTTTTCCCTCCTTGTAAATCTCACATTTGATGATGGACCACAGGTTCTCAATGGGGTTCAGATCAGGTGAACAAGGAGGCCATGTCATTAGATTTTCTTCTTTTATACCCTTTCTTGCCAGCCACGCTGTGGAGTACTTGGACGCGTGTGATGGAGCATTGTCCTGCATGAAAATCATGTTTTTCTTGAAGGATGCAGACTTCTTCCTGTACCACTGCTTGAAGAAGGTGTCTTCCAGAAACTGGCAGTAGGACTGGGAGTTGAGCTTGACTCCATCCTCAACCCGAAAAGGCCCCACAAGCTCATCTTTGATGATGCCAGCCCAAACCAGTACTCCACCTCCACCTTGCTGGCGTCTGAGTCGGACTGGAGCTCTCTGCCCTTTACCAATCCAGCAACGGGCCCATTCATCTGGCCCATCAAGACTCACTCTCATTTCATCAGTCCATAAAACCTTAGAAAAATCAGTCTTGAGATATTTCTTGACCCAGTCTTGACGTTTCAGCTTGTGTGTCTTGTTCAGTGGTGGTTGTCTTTCAGCCTTTCTTACCTTGGCCATGTCTCTGAGTATTGCACACCTTGTGCTTTTGGGCACTCCAGTGATGTTGCAGCTCTGAAATATGGCCAAACTGGTGGCAAGTGGCATCTTGGCAGCTGCACGCTTGACTTTTCTCAGTTCATGGGCAGTTATTTTTGCGCCTTGGTTTTTCCACACGCTTCTTGCGACCCTGTTGACTATTTTGAATGAAACGCTTGATTGTTCGATGATCACGCTTCAGAAGCTTTGCAATTTTAAGAGTGCTGCATCCCTCTGCAAGATATCTCACTATTTTTGACTTTTCTGTGCCTGTCAAGTCCTTCTTTTGACCCATTTTGCCAAAGGAAAGGAAGTTGCCTAATAATTATGCACACCTGATATAGGGTGTTGATGTCATTAGACCACACCCCTGCTCATTACAGAGATGAACATCACCTAATATGCTTAATTGGTAGTAGGCTTTCGAGCCTATACAGCTTGGAGTAAGACAACATGCATAAAGAGGATGATGTGGTCAAAATACTCATTTGCCTAATAATTCTGCACACAGTGTATGCACATTTGCAACAAAAAGAAACCATGATGTCACATGAGATACCTACACATCCTTGGCAGATCATCAGTATAGACTAATTCAACTACACAGGAAAAGAGTATCTGATATTAGTCGATCGTTACTCAGACTTATAGGAAATTTAATTTCTTCCTGAATTATCCACTGAAATTACAGTTAAGAGGTGCAAGGCTCAGTTTGCACGGCATGGACAACCCTCAGTTCACAAGCTTACAATTTAGGAAATTTGCCACTGAATGGGAGTTTGAGCATGTGACTTCTTTACCACATCATCCACAAGCTAACGGCAAAGCTGAATCTGCTGTGAAGATTGTTAAAAATGTATGCAAGAAAGCACAAAGTGATGGTAAAGACCCATGGAAAGCCATCTTACATTGGAAAAACACTCCAACCAAGGGCATGGATAGTAGTCCGGCACAAAGACTGATGTCAAGGAGATTAAAGACCTCCTTTGCCAGTTGCCAAAAAGCTACTTGAACCCTCTGTGATACATGGGGGCCTAGTTATCAAGCCGTCAACCTCAAATACGCTGGAATTCCGCAGCGTATTTGTGGTGAGGCTGATTCGCCTTAGTTATCAAAGGCTTCAGACCGGCAAAAGTAGAATTTTGTGACGTAAGCTTCAATCCGCCGGACTCCGTCCGACACAGATCGATTCTTACGTCACTCCAGATGTTCCGCACACAAGTGCGGCACAGTCTCACTACTTTTGCTAGTTATCAAATGACTAGCAGGTACGCTCGGCACTTTTACGGCCCAGCGTACCTGGTTTTCAATCCGCCAGCCTAGAGGCGGCGGATCCCATAGGAATCAATGGGAGTCTGACCATAGCGAAAGTACAAGTTCGCTGCTGCCAGATATCCCATTGATTCCTATGGGAGCTGTCTACACCTAACACCCTAACATGTACCCCGAGTCTAAACACCCCTAATCTGCCCCCCTACACCGCCGCAACTAAATAAAGTTATTACCCCCTAAACCGCCGCTCCCGGAGCCCACCGCAACTATAATAAATGTCTTAACCCCTAAACCGCCGCTCCCGGAGCCCACCGCCACCTACATTATACCTATTAACCCCTATCCTGCCCCCCCTATACCGCCGCCCTCTGTAATAAAGTTATTAACTCCTATCCTGCTGATCCCGAACCTCGCCGCAAATAAATAAATAGTTTAACCCCTAAACCACCGCTCCCTGAACCCGCAACCTATCTTAAATTTATTAACCCCTATCCTGCCCCCCCTACACCGTCGCCACCTATAATAAATTTATTAACCCCTATCCTGCCCCCCACTACACCGCCGCCACTGTAATAAAATTATTAACCCCTAAACCTAAGTCTAACACTAACCCTAACACCCCCCTAACTTAAATATTAATTAAATACATCTAAATCATATTTATATTATTAACTAAGTTAATCCTATTTAAAACTAAATACTTACCTATAAAATAAACCCTAATATAGCTACAATATAAATAATAATTATATTGTAGCTATCTTAGGATTTATTTTTATTTTACAGGTACCTTTCAATTTATTTTAACTAGGTACAATAGCTATTAAATAGTTATTAACTATTTAATAGCTTACCTAGCTAAAATAAAGAGAAATTAACCTGTAAAATAAAAACTAACCTAAGTTACAATTACACCTAACACTACACTATACTTTAATAAATTATTCCTATTTAAAACTAAATACTTACCTGTAAAATAAACCCTAATATAGCTACAATATAATTAATAATTACATTGTAGCTATCTTAGGATTTATATTTATTTTACAGGTAACTTTGTATTTATTTTAGCTAGTTAGAATAGTTATTAAATAGTTATTAACTACCTAGCTAAAAGAAATACAAAATTACCTGTAAAATAAATCCTAACCTAAGTTACAATTAAACCTAACACTACACTATCATTAAATTAATTAATTAAACTACCTACAAATAACAACAATTAAATACAATTACATAAACTAACTAAAGTACAAAAAATAAAAAAAGCTAAGTTACAAAAAATAAAAAATAAAAGTTACAAACATTTAAAAACATATTACAACAATTTTAAGCTACTTACACCTAATCTAAGCCCCCTAATAAAATAACAAACCCACCACCCAAAATAAAAAAATGCCCTACCCTATTCTACATTAAAAAGTAAACAGCTCTTTTGCCTTACCAGCCCTTAAAAGGGCCTTTTGTGGGGGCATGCCCCAAAGTTCTGCTCTTTTGCCTGTAAAAGAAAAATACAACCCCACCCAACATTAAAACCCACCACCCACATACCCCTAATATAACCCAAACCCCCCTTAAAATAACCTAACACTAATCCCCTGAAGATCATCCTACCTTTAGTTGTCTTCACTCAGCCGAGCCACCGATGGAACTGAAGAGGACATCCGGACCGGCAGAAGTTATCCTCCAAGGGGTGCTGAAGAAATCTTCCATCCGATGAAGTGATCCTCCAAGCGGCGCTGAAGAAATCTTCCATCTGGGCGAGGTCATCTTCCAAGAGGCGCTGAAGAAGTCTTCTATCCGGGCGAGGTCATCGTCGAAGCCGGGTCTTGAATCTTCATCCCGCCGACGCGGAACATCCTCCTTTCCCGACGAACTACCGACGAATGAAGGCTCCTTTAAGGGACGTCATCCAAGATGGCGTCCCTTCAATTCCGATTGGCTGATAGGATTCTATCAGCCAATCGGAATTAAGGTAGGACAAATCTGATTGGCTGATGGAATCAGCCAATCAGATTCAAGTTCAATCCGATTGGCTGATCCAATCAGCCAATCAGATTGAGCTCGCATTCTATTGGCTGAGCGGAACAGCCAATAGAATGCAAGCTCAATCTGATTGGCTGATTGGATCAGCCAATCGGATTGAACTTGAATCTGATTGGCTGATGTTATGGGTGTTACGTTTAGTTTATATGCAACTCTATAATTTATTTCTATTGCACTTGTTTCCTGTTTTGCATTTCCTGTTCCTGTTTATTCTCTGCTAAGATCATGGCTTCTGTACACTAATGTCTTGTACTGTCATTATTTACACCACATGAAACACTAGCTTCTGATTGGTAGCTGCACATATATGCCTCTTGTCATTGACACACCTGATGTGTTCAGCTATTATGACCCTGGGGAAAGTCTCCCTAAGGGTGATTGGGGAAACTAGGCGTGGACTCCTTGCCCAATGTGCTTCGAGGGATATAGCTGCTCCTCACTGACAAGGCCCAAAGGAGGCCAAAACAACCATCTGAGGTTGTCATATTCCTTGATCAGAGGAGAATTGCCTGGTATTTCAGGGCTGGACTGACCTTTTTAGGTGGAATCAGACTGAGTTTTCCTCTGTGAAAAGCACAATTGGGCTAAAATATGCTACTCCCAGCTGGCAACTGGGCTATAGAGCAAGTCACTGAGCAGTTGTTCATTCCTGACAGACTACTTTTCTTTCTGTTTGTGTTCAGCTAGTTTAACAAGAAAAAAAAATATGTGATAACAAATAAATTATAAAGTTGTTTAACCTCTTCATTCTGGGGCCAAGTGATGTAAGTACTTGCTTGAATAATGAAATTATGGGGGGAGGAGCCTGGCACTGCTAAGATGGCAGCATAACTCCATAGCTCCGTGAACCAGTATGCAGTAAATAACAAAATAGAGCATATAGCAGCAAGATATGTGGATTTGGGATTAATGCTCTAACACCGGATTGCTCAGAGAATCATCTCAAGCCAACTGAGTGCTATACAAAGTGCAAGCTAGCAGCCAAAAAGCTCAGTGGTAGAGTAGAAGTGGAAGTAATTATGAAAACAACGTGACATGCACATCGGACCCCGAGCATCCAGGAGAAGGGCACAGCTCAGAAGCTAATACCCTATAGGCTAGATAAGATCGCCGGCTAAGTGCAGGCTCCTATACACCGCCGGACCAAAATTTACCTGTGAGGGAAGAGATACAGCAAACGTATAGGACCTACCTACGTGGCTTTACAGGTTAGCCTCACAAGTAACAGCATAGAAGAGAGTAAGAGGCCTATTCCAATGCCTATACAGGTACCATGTGTGTACGCACTCACTGTAGTACGCACCGTATTACAGCTAGGACAGATACCTATTTAAATAGAGTGAAAACCTTCTGAGGCTACGTTTTCTCTGCAAAAGGCTAATCAGCACCTGTATCATATAAACTTTTACATCATGGAGTTAGAAATATCTCTTTTGAGAGCGCTGTGCGCTTAGCTTGATAGCTACCAGGCAGACTTAGTGGACACGCTGCAAGCCGCAGTTACATCCTCCTCCATTACAGGTCCCATCGCAGTCTTTCAAGCTTCCAGCCCCGATGCCCTGCCCGAAGCTCTGGAGGAGCACTGCTATGGATTGCTCGCCACAAGTTGTACAACTCCCGCTAAATCCATTCCACAAAGAGGCCATGAGCCTGACAAAACTCCGGAGCACATGGTTCCAGAAATAATAGAGGGCCTGCAGCCCAAGTGTTTCGCAGACTTATCCACAGGCTTTGAGATGCAGCAACAGGTTGCAGGACCTTGCGGCTCTCAAGCACCTCTCGCAGAAGGCAGCAGAAGCCTATGTTCTATGACGGAGAGAGCTATCTGGAAGACTACATGTGGAAACCTACATCAAAGAACACAGCCACTATCCCACCATAATTGGGCCCTTTGGAGTCCGACAATCACTGAACTGACACCACTTTGCTTTGGGACTCACAGTGGGACACCCCAAATGCCGGGAAGCACTGACCACAAGTTTAAACATGGCTCAGTGGAGACATACACACGTGTCAGGAAAACGGGTGTTGGGTAAAACATCCCTGACCACTAGACAGTGTTTGTGCTACTATGGGAAATGTTTATCTATATCATTTAGCCACATTACCCTCACTGTTGGACTTTACTAGATCTACAGCTTGAAACAGATAGCACTCCAAATGATGATCTAATATTCTGAGAATTGGGGAATCATACTCTGTTTCATGAGCCTAGCAAATATCCTCATGTTATGCTTATTACACCTAGCATTAGTCTAATTTTATTTGTTATCTTAGTATGTTTAACTATGTTTTGCAGTTCTCTTTAACTGAGTAAAAAGGTTTAGTAAAATGTGTTTACATCCACCTCTATGCATAGCTATTTTGGCCTAGCTAAACTAATCCCCTAGTGACACACTGCTAACTGATTATCACTTGAATAATCTGAGTTTAAAATATTATCTGTCCCAACTCCAAGTGAATATATTTCCTACTATCTTATTATTATCTTCTATAGCAGCTTGGGGATAAATATATTTTATAGTATATTGTGCATCTGCTAACACAACATTAGCTATTCCCTCATTACGAGTGCTTGCAAACTCACAATAAAAGCCAACTACCAATATCCACTATAACATGAAGAGTTGTAATGTATACATGGTCCCTGTATATGCTGTCCTAACTTATAGGCACCACAAGCACACTAGAACGAGGTGACATACAGTGGGGCAAAAAAGTATTTAGTCATCCACCAATTGTGCAAGTTCTCCCACTTAAGAAGATGAGAGAGGCCTGTAATTTTCATCATAGGTATACCTCAACTATGAGAGACAAAATGTGGAAAAAAATCCAGACAATCACATTGTCTGATTTGGAAAGTATTTATTTGCATATTATGGTGGAAAATAAGTATTTGTTCACCTACAAACAAGCAAGATTTTTGGCTCTCACAGACCTGTATCTTCTTCTTTAAGAGGCTCCTCTGTCCTCCACTCGTTACCTGTATTAATGGCACCTGTTTGAACTTGTTATCAGTATAAAAGACACCTGTCCACAACCTCAAACAGTTACACTCCAAACTCCACTATGGTGAAGACCAAAGAGCTGTCTAAGGACACCAGAAACAAAATTGGAGACCTGCACCAGGCTGGGAAGACTGAATCTGCAATAGGCAAGCAGCTTGGTGTGAAGAAATCAACTGTGGGAGCAATAATTAGAAAATGGAAGACATACAAGACCACTGATAATCTCCCTCGATCTGGGGCTCCACGCAAGATCTCACCCGTGGGGTCAAAATGATCACAATAACGGTGAGCAAACATCCCAGAACCACACGGGGGGACCTAGTGAATGACCTGCAGAGAGTTGGGACCAATGTAACAAAGGCTACCATCAGTAACACACTATGCCGCCAGGGACTCAGATCCTGCAGTGCCAGACGTGTCCCCCTGCTTTAGCAAGTCTGAAGTAAGCTAGAGAGCATTTGGATGATCCAGAAGTGGATTGGGAGAATGCCATATGGTCAGATGAAACCAAAGTAGAACTGTTTGGTAGAAACACAACTCATCGTGTTTGGAGGAGAGAGAATGCTGAGTTGCAACCAAAGAACACCATACCTACTGTGAAGCATGGGGGTGGCAACATCATGCTTTGGGGCTGTTTCTCTGCAAAGGGAACAAGAAGACTAATCCATGTACATGAAAGAATGGATGGGGCCATGTATTGTGAGATTTTGAGTGCAAACCTCCTTCCATCAGCAAGGGCATTGAAGATGAAACATGGCTGGGTCTTTCAGCATGACAATGATCCCAAACACACCACCCGGGCAACGAAGGAGTGGCTTCGTAAGAAGCATTTCAAGGTCCTGGAGTGGCCTAGCTAGTCTCCAGATCTCAACCCCATAGAAAACCTTTGGAGGGAGTTGAAAGTCTGTGTTGCTCAGCGACAGCCCCAAAACATCACTGCTCTAGAGGAGATCTGCATGCAGGAATGGGCCAACATACCAGCAACAGTGTGTAACAACTTTGTGAAGACTTACAGAAAACGTTTGACCTCTGTCACTGCCAACCAAGGATATATAACAAAGTATTGAGATGAACTTTTGATATTGACCAAATACTTATTTTCCACCATAATATTCAAATAAATTATTTCCAAATCAGACAATGTGATTGTCTGGATTTGTTTCCACATTTTGTTTCTCATAGTTGAGGTATACCTATGATGAATAACCTGCCCCCCACAACGTCGCCGCTAGCTACCTACACTTATTATCCCCTAATCTGCCGACCGCAAAGCGCCGCCACCTACGTTATCCTTATGTACCCCTAATCTGCTGCCCCTAACACCGCCGACCCCTATATTATATTTATTAACCCCTAATCTGCCCCCTCAACGTCGCCTCCACCTGCCTACACTTATTAACCCCTAATCTGCCGAGCGGACCGCACTGCTACTATAATAAAGTTATTAACCCCTAATCCGCCTCACTAACCCTATAATAAATAGTATTAACCCCTAATCTGCCCTCCCTAACATCGCCGACACCTAACTTCAAGTATTAACCCCTAATCTGCCGACTGGAGCTCACCGCTATTCTAATAAATGTATTAACCCCTAAAGCTAAGTCTAGCCCTAACACTAACACCCCCCTAAATTAAATATAATTTTAATCTAACGAAATTAATTAACTCTTATTAAATAAATTAATCCTATTTAAAGCTAAATACTTTACAGATAATGCAAAGGTACAAGTTATGCAAGATGTTAACAAACAATATCTATGTACAAGGTAAAATACTCCCCTCTGTTTGCACCGCCGCCGTCTATCAGTCTCTCCCAAAATGAGACTGTGGTAATTGTAATGGTTTGTAGTGTAGAGGCGCAGGTGTTTTCTTGATTATGCTCCAAAATTGCCTGAGAATGAGAGGACTTTATTTCTGTGTGTGTAGATCAACACCATATAATTGTGCAGTATACTTACTCTGAAAAATTCAGAGTCCAGCTCCTTCTTAGTAAGTCTGAATGATAGTGTATTCCCCCAATCCACTGCAACTGTGGATACAAAGTGTTGTACTTCAAAAAGCAGTATGTGACTGTTACAAAAAATGTGCAGTATACTTACTCAGATAAAATCGGAATCCGGCTCCCTATACAGAACTCCCGCTGGTGTGGTTGGTAGAAATCCAAAAAGGCAGCAAGCAAAATTTCGTGAAAATACAAATTTATTTTAAAATGTCACTCTGGACAGAAAAGATAAAAGCTCATATTAAGAGGCTCTACACGTTTCAACGATGTCTCGTCTTTCTCAAGAGCTGTAAACAGGTTAAGTGCTGCCTTTTGGATTAACACAGGTGTTTTTATACAGGAGTAATTGGTGTTCCTTTTCCGGTCTAACCGGAGCCAGATTTACAAAACAATTTTTCAAGATTTACTTAATTTAATTTTTAATTAGACCATTGTTAATGTGCAAAATTTGCAAAGATCTATTTAATAATTGTGTAAATCGGATGGCAATATTCGCAGATTTTCATTTTGTTCCTAGGACCAATCAAAGTTAGTTAAACCAAAGTTCCCTTTCGAGTACATATTGGACATAAGTTCTAAATCAGGTCCGCTTCTACTTTTAGATTTACATGGATATTTTTATACAGAAGTTATTATTGTTCCTTTTCCGGTCTAACCAGAGCCAGACTTACAGTAGATATACAAGATTAGCAATATTGTCAGCCGATCTATGTTTAGATCGTAGTTAGTGTGCGAAAATTCGCAAAGATCTAGTTATACTCGTATAAATCAGATGGCAATATTCAAACATTTTTACCTTATTCTTAGAACCAATCAAAATCGGTTAAACAAAAGTTCCCTTTCAAGTTCATTTAGTACATTAGTTCCAAATCAAGTCCGCTTCTGTGTTATTGTCACGTGTTCGGTGAGAGGACCAATCCTGGGTGTTTTGTTTCCATTTTGTTTTCATTCCGATGTGAAGGGATTTTCGTCCGATGTGAAAAAGGGAGTCTGTATCAGTTTGTCCAATGTTATAAAAAGTCCAATGTTGAGTTACAATCTGAAAATAATAGTGCAGATCACTAGGGGTTCAGTTAAATGGATAAGCCAAACGTAACTTTATAAAACTGAAACAATACTCTCTTTAGCCAAAAGATTCTATCTGTACAGTAATAAATTAAAAACTAAAATAGAATAAAAAACAAATAAAATAATATTAAAAATATTATCCATCCTGGCCGACGACTGAACGACGAATGACGGTTCCTTTAAATGACGTCATCCAAGATGGCGTCCCTCAAATTCCGATTGGCTGATAGGATTCTATCAGCCAATCGGAATTAAGGTAGGAATATTCTAATTGGCTGATGGAATCAGCCAATCAGATTTAGCTCGCATTCTATTGGCTGATCTGAACAGCCAATAGAATGCGAGCTCAATCTGATTGGCTGATTGGATCAGCCAATCGGATTGAACTTGATTCTGATTGGCTGATTCCATCAGCCAATCAGAATATTCCTACCTTAATTCCGATTGGCTGATAGAATCCTATCAGCCAATCGGAATTCGAGGGACGCCATCTTGGATGACGTAATTTAAAGGAACCGTCATTCATCGTTCAGTCGTCGGCCAGGATGGATGTTCCGCGTCGGAGGTCTTCAGGATGCTGCCGCTCCGCTCCAGATGGATGTCGATAGAAGATGCCGCCTGGATGAAGACTTCAATCGGATGGAAGATCTCTTCTGCCCCGCTTGGATGAAGACTTCAATCGGATGGAAGACCTCTTCTGCCCCGCTTGGATGAAGACTTCTACCGGATCATGGACATCTTCAGCCCCCCGCTTGGGCTTGGATCAGGACATCGGAGGAGCTCTTCAGGACGGATCGGTGAACCTGGTATGGTGAAGATAAGGTAGGAAGATCTTCAGGGGCTTAGTGTTAGGTTTATTTAAGGGGGGTTTGGGTTAGATTAGGGGTATGTGGGTGGTGGGTTGTAATGTGGGGGGGTATTGTATGTTTTTTTTACAGGCAAAAGAGCTGAACTTCTTGGGGCATGCCCCGCAAAGGGCCCTGTTCAGGGCTGGTAAGGTAAAAGAGCTTTTAACTTTAGTAATTTAGAATAGGGTAGGGCATTTTTTATTTTGGGGGGCTTTGTTGTTTTATTAGGGGGCTTAGAGTAGGTGTAATTAGTTTAAAATTGTTGTAATATTTTTCTTATGTTTGTAGATATTTTTTTATTTTTTGTAACTTAGTTCTTTTTTATTTTTTGTACTTTAGTTAGTTTATTTCATTGTAGTTATTTGTAGATATTGTATTTAATTAATGTATTGATAGTGTAGTGTTAGGTTTAATTGTAGGTAATTGTAGGTATTTTATTTAATTAATTTAATGATAGTATAGTGTTAGGTTTAATTGTAACTTAGGTTAGGATTTATTTTACAGGTAATTTTGTAATTATTTTAACTAGGTAACTATTAAATAGTTCTTAACTATTTAATAGCTATTGTACCTGGTTAAAATAATTACAAAGTTGCCTGTAAAATAAATATTAATCCTAAAATAGCTACAATGTAATTATAATTTATATTGTAGCTATATTAGGGTTTATTTTACAGGTAAGTATTTAGCTTTAATTAGGAATAATTTATTTAATAAAAGTTAATTAATTTCGTTAGATTAAAATTATATTTAATTTAGGGGGGTGTTAGTGTTAGGGTTAGACTTAGCTTTAGGGGTTAATACATTTATTAGAATAGCGGTGAGCTCCGGTCGGCAGATTAGGGGTTAATAATTGAAGTTAGGTGTCGGCGATGTTAGGGAGGGCAGATTAGGGGTTAATACTATTTATTATAGGGTTAGTGAGGCGGATTAGGGGTTAATAACTTTATTATAGAAGCGCTCAGGTCCGCTCGGCAGATTAGGGGTTAATAAGTGTAGGCAGGTGGAGGCGACATTGTGGGGGGCAGATTAGGGGTTAATAAATATAATATAGGGGTCGGCGATGTTAGGGCAGCAGATTAGGGGTACATAAGGATAATGTAAGTAGCGGCGGTTTACGGAGCGACAGATTAGGGGTTAATAATAATATGCAGGGGTCAGCGATAGCGGGGGCGGCAGATTAGGGGTTAATAAGTGTAAGGTTAGGGGTGTTTAGACTCGGGGTACATGTTAGAGTGTTAGATGCAGACGTAGGAAGTGTTTCCGCATAGCAAACAATGGGGCTGCGTTAGGAGCTGAACGCGGCTTTTTTGCAGGTGTTAGTTTTTTTTCAGCTCAAACAGCCCCATTGTTTTCTATGGGGGAATCGTGCACGAGCACGTTTTTGAGGCTGGCCGCTTGCGTAAGCAACTCTGGTATCGAGAGTTGAAGCTGCGTTAAATATGCTCTACGCTCCTTTTTTGGAGCCTAACGCAGCCTTTATGTGGACTCTCAATACCAGAGTTATTTTTATGGTGCGGCCAGAAAAAAGCCGGCGTTAGCTACGCAGGTCCTTACCGGCAAAACTCTAAATCTAGGCCTTATTAACTACATGACCTACTAGCTAGTAGGGATGGGCGAATGTGTTTATATCCGAATTCGAATGTTAGAACGAATGTTATTGTAGAAATTCGATTTACATAATAGAATGTTGATAAGAACGAATATTCTTAAAAATTAGATTTTCGAATGTTATTTACAGTTTTCGAATGTCACATTCGAATTTGAATGTTACATTCGAAAATTACATTCGAATTCGATATTACATTTATAAAACACAATTGTAGACTAGAAACACTATTTTGAATGTCACATTCAAATCGAATATCACATTCGAATCGAATGTCACATTCGAATTCGAATATTACATTTATAAAACACAGTATTAGACTAGAAATACTATTTTGAATTTGAATGTCACATTCGAATCGAATATCACATTTAAAACACAATATTAGACTAGAAATACTATTTCCAATTCGAATGTGACATTCAAATTTGAATGTAGCATTCAAATTCGAATATTACATTTATTAAACACAGTTGTAGACTAGAAATACTATTTCAAATTTGAATGTCACATTCGAATTAGAATGTCACATTCAAATTTGAATATTACATTTCGAAATTGAATGAATACATAGCTAAACATTCTATTATTCGAACGAATATTTTCGAATTTTATTGAAAAATTTGAAAACAAAAATTCAAAAATAGAATGTTAGAATGTTATATAAACATTCGAAATTCGATTTGAACGAACGTATCAAAATTCGTTTTAAATTTCGCATTTTTAGAAACATTCGCCCATCCCTACTAGCTAGGATGCTTAGCTATTCTTATTATTTCCAAAGGATATCTAGATTATCTAAACACGGCTCGTGTATCACCTCTAATGTTCATCAATACAGTTATTTTAGACCTATCTATTCATTTTACAATTTAATATATTAAATTCGTAGTCCACCCTTTTCAGGTATTGTTCATATACTACTTAATTATGTGTACTAAGCTTAATTATGGGACATAATTTTCCCTCCTTATTGTCTGTTATAGGGCTTACACCTTTTAGGTAACCTCTCTCTACTATGGAGCATGCTAATTTTCTGTACCTGTAACACTAGACTACTCATGTCTGTTATATATTAACTATTGTACTAATGTCAAATCTCAATAAAAAAAATATTTGACTGAAAAATAAAATTATGCGATCATCGATGCGATCACGTGATTTCAAGGCTGGGACCAGATTATGGGGGACTGCCTACAATGCTAGGAACGCCTCAGCCTGATTTGTCATTGCCTAAAAGGAAGAGGCTGCATGATGCCAAAAAGGTAGGATGTTCCATGCCGTCCTAATGGTGTTAAAGCCCAGAGCTGTTAGGATGGGATGGAATTATATGCGCTATCTGAATCATGAAGAAATTAAAATGTTGGGTTTCATGTTCCTTTAAAATTTATAATAAAAAAAATTACTTATTATAATATTTTGCACATTTTGTGTTGATAGTGTAATTAGTATAGAGACCACACATTTTCTATGTTAATTTGTTCACCAAATTAAAGGGACTGCGCTTATATGTCTGATTGCTTCTGCTCTATATTATAATTTTGCTTACAAATATTAAAGTTATGGGGCGCGATCCGATATACGGCGTAGTTTGCGGCGCAAGCGAGGGAACCCGCGTCGCCCGCAATTTCAGCTCGCAACTCGAGCTATCCAATATACGGCGCCATCAGATGCTAAAGTGCCGTAAGTCGGATAAACCAGCGATGTCCAGAAATCTGCGTAAGTACAAATTTCTGGAGTCGCCAGTGTCTTACGTCACGTTAGAAACTGCCGGCGCCTACAAAACCTGACTAAAGTATGAAATCACCCGCACTGTCTAACACGCCTCCCAAACATAGCCCGACACGTCTAACCCTCTATCCGCTATCCCCCTCACTATCCTAACGAATCGAATATCACATTTAAAACACAATATTAGACTAGAAATACTATTTCCAATTCGAATGTGACATTCAAATTTGAATGTAGCATTCAAATTCGAATATTACATTTATTAAACACAGTTGTAGACTAGAAATACTATTTCAAATTTGAATGTCACATTCGAATTAGAATGTCACATTCGAATTTGAATATTACATTTCGAAATTGAATGAATACATAGCTAAACATTCTATTATTCGAACGAATATTTTCGAATTTTATTGAAAAATTTGAAAACAAAAATTCAAAAATAGAATGTTAGAATGTTATATAAACATTCGAAATTCGATTTGAACGAACGCATCAAAATTCGTTTTAAATTTCGCATTTTTAGAAACATTCGCCCATCCCTACTAGCTAGGATGCTTAGCTATTCTTATTATTTCCAAAGGATATCTAGATTATCTAAACACGGCTCGTGTATCACCTCTAATGTTCATCAATACAGTTATTTTAGACCTATCTATTCATTTTACAATTTAATATATTAAATTCGTAGTCCACCCTTTTCAGGTATTGTTCATATACTACTTAATTATGTGTACTAAGCTTAATTATGGGACATAATTTTCCCTCCTTATTGTCTGTTATAGGGCTTACACCTTTTAGGTAACCTCTCTCTACTATGGAGCATGCTAATTTTCTGTACCTGTAACACTAGACTACTCATGTCTGTTATATATTAACTATTGTACTAATGTCAAATCTCAATAAAAAAAATATTTGACTGAAAAATAAAATTATGCGATCATCGATGCGATCACGTGATTTCAAGGCTGGGACCAGATTATGGGGGACTGCCTACAATGCTAGGAACGCCTCAGCCTGATTTGTCATTGCCTAAAAGGAAGAGGCTGCATGATGCCAAAAAGGTAGGATGTTCCATGCCGTCCTAATGGTGTTAAAGCCCAGAGCTGTTAGGATGGGATGGAATTATATGCGCTATCTGAATCATGAAGAAATTAAAATGTTGGGTTTCATGTTCCTTTAAAATTTATAATAAAAAAAATTACTTATTATAATATTTTGCACATTTTGTGTTGATAGTGTAATTAGTATAGAGACCACACATTTTCTATGTTAATTTGTTCACCAAATTAAAGGGACTGCGCTTATATGTCTGATTGCTTCTGCTCTATATTATAATTTTGCTTACAAATATTAAAGTTATGGGGCGCGATCCGATATACGGCGTAGTTTGCGGCGCAAGCGAGGGAACCCGCGTCGCCCGCAATTTCAGCTCGCAACTCGAGCTATCCAATATACGGCGCCATCAGATGCTAAAGTGCCGTAAGTCGGATAAACCAGCGATGTCCAGAAATCTGCGTAAGTACAAATTTCTGGAGTCGCCAGTGTCTTACGTCACGTTAGAAACTGCCGGCGCCTACAAAACCTGACTAAAGTATGAAATCACCCGCACTGTCTAACACGCCTCCCAAACATAGCCCGACACGTCTAACCCTCTATCCGCTATCCCCCTCACTATCCTAACAATAAAACATGTATTAACCCCTAAACCACCGCTCCCGGACCCCGCCGCCACCTAATAAAGTTATTAACCCCTAAACCGCCGCTCCCGGACCCCGCCGCCAGCTATATTAAATCTATAACCCCCTAAAGTGAGCCCCTAACACCGCCGCAATTTACCTTACCTACCCCCTAAAGTGAGCCCCTACCCCATCGCCATCTACCTTACCTACCCCCTAATGTGAGCCCCTTACACCGCCGCCATCTACCTTACCTACCCCCTAAAGTGAGCCCCTACCATGCCGCCATCTATTTTAAATTATTTAACCCCTAAAATACTAAACTATCCCTACCACTAAACCTAAGTCTAACCCTACAAATAGCCCTGAAAAGGACTTTTTGCGTGGCATTACCCCAAAGTAAATTGCTCTTTTGCCAGCCCTTAAAAGGGCTTTTTGCGGGGCATGCCCCAAAGAAAACTGCTCTTTTACCAGCCCTTAAAAGGGCTTTTGGCGGGGCTTTGTCACAAAGTAATCAGCTCTTTTGCCTACAATCTAAATCCCCCTACACCGCTGCCACCTATAATAAATGTATTAACCCCTAATCTAATCCCCCTACACCCTGCCGCCACCTATATTAAACACATTAACCCATAATCTAATCCCCCTACACCGCCGCCAGCTATATTAACTATATTAACCCTAATTATATTAGGGTCAATATAGTTAATATAATTATTATATTATATATATTAACAATATTAACCCTAATTATATTAGGGTTAATATAGTTAATATCGTTATTATATTATATATATATATTAAGTATAATAACCCTATCTAACTCTAACATCCCTAACTAAACTCTTATTAAAATAAATCTAATATTAATATTATTAATGAAAATATTCCTATTTAAATCTAAATACTTACCTATAAATTAAACCCTAAGATAGCTACAATGTAATTAATAATTACATTGTAGCTATTTTAGGGTTTATATTTATTTTACAGGTAACTTTGTATTTATTTTAACTAGGTACAATAGCTATTAAATAGTTAATAACTATTTAATAGCTACCTAGTTAAAATAATTACCAATTTACCTGTAAAATAAATCCTAACCTAAGTTACAAATACACCTACACTATCAATAAATTAAATAAACTACAATTATCTAAACTAAAATACAATTAAATAAACTAAACTACAAAAAAAACAAACACTAAATTACAAAAAATAAAAAAAAGATTACAAGATTTTTAAGCTAATTACACCTATTCTAAGCCCCCTAATAAAATAATAAAGCCCCCCAAAATAAAAAAAATTCCCTACCCTATTCTAAATTAAAAAAGTTCAAAGCTCTTTTACCTTACCAGCCCTTAAAAGGGCCTTTTGCGGGGCATGCCCCCCAAAAAACTGCTCTTTTGCCTGAAAAAACCCCACAATACCACCCCCCAACATTACAACCCACCACCCACATACCCCTAATCTAACCCAAACCCCCCTTAAATAAACCTAACACTACCCCCCTGAAGATCTCCCTGGGTGGGTTTAGAAAAGGGGTATGTGGGTGGTGGGTTGTAATGTTGGGGGGGGGGTGTTGTGTTATTTTTTTTTACAGGCAAAAGAACTGTTAACTTGGGGTAAATACCCCGCAAAAAGCCCTTTTAAGGGCTGGTACAGAGCTGGGTATTTTATAATTTAGAATAGGGTAGGGAATTTTTTATTTTGGGGGGCTTTATTATTTTATTAGGGGTCTTAGAATAGGTGTAATTAGCTTAAAATTGCTGTAATGGTTTTTTTTTGTAATTTAGTGGGGTTATTTTTGTAATTTAGTTTAGTTTATTTAATTGTATTTTTAGATAGATATTTGTAGTTTATTTAATTTATTGATAGTGTAGGAGTATTTGTAACTTAGGTTAGGATTTATTTTACATGTAATTGGGTAATTATTTGAACTAGGTAGCTATTAAATAGTTAATAACTATTTAATATTTCTTATACCTAGTTAAAATAATTAACAATTTACCTGTAAAATAAATATAAACCCTAACATAGCTACAATGTAATTATTAATTATATTGTAGCTATCTTAGGGTTTATTTTATAGGTAAGTATTTAGATTTAAATAGGAATATTTTAGTTTATAATATGAATTAGATTTATTTAATAAGAATTTAGTTAGGGGTGTTAGGGTTAGATAGAATTAATATAGTTAATATAAATACTATAGTAACTATATTAACTATATTAACCCTAATATAATTAGGGCTAATATAGTTAATATATATATAATGTAATAACTATATTAACTATAATATACTTAGGGTTAATATAGATAATATAGCTGGTGGCGGGGTAGGTAGATTAAATTAGGGGTTAATAATTTTAATATAGATGGCGGCGGTGTAAGGGGCTTACATTAGGGGTTAATACTATTAATATAGGTGGCGGCGCTGTAGGGAGGGCAGGTTATAGGGCAAAAGAGCTGTTTACTTTGGGACAAAGCCCCGCTAAAGGCCCTTTTAAGGGCTGGTAATAGAGCTTATTACTTTAGGGATATTAGATTAGGGGTTAATAATATTAATATAGCTGGCGGCGGTATAGGTGGATTAGATTAGGGGTTAAAAATTTTTATATAGGTGGCGGCGGTGTAAGGGGTCAGATTAGGGGATAGATCAGGTAGATGGCGGCGGTTTTAGGGGTTCACATTAGGGGATAGATCAGTTAAATGGTGGCGGTTTTAGGGGTTCACATTAGGGGATAGATCAGCTAGATGGTGGCGGTTTTAGGGGTTCACATTAGGGGATAGATCAGTTAGATGGTGGAGGTTTTAGGGGCTCACAGTAGGTGGTTAGTTTATGTAGATGGCGGCGGGGTCCGGGAGCGGCGGTTTAGGGGTTAAATACTTTTATTAGGGATTGCGGCGGGGGATCGCGGTTGACAGGTAGATAGACATTGCGCATGCGTTAGGTGTTAGGTTTTATTTTGCAGGTAGTTTAGGTAGTTACGGGGCTCCAATAGTCAGCGTAAGGCTTCTTACGGCTGCTTTTTGTGGCGAGGTGAAAATGGAGTAAGATTTCTCCATTTTCGCCACGTAAGTCCTTACGCTGTATATTGGATACCAAACTGCGCGGGTTTGGTATACCTGTCTATGGCCCAAAAAACTACGGCCGACGGCAGAAATATACGAGCGTAACTTCTAGGTTACGCCGTATATAGGATACCAAACCCCCGCAGATTTTGGCGTCGCCGGCTTTTGCGGGCGACGATTTATATCGGATCGAGCCCATAGTGTCTACTATAACTTGCTGCATCTTTTCTCACAAGAATCAAACACCTATATTTGAGTTTAGCATTTTTTCACTACAGTACTTAATAACCAATAGGTCCAGTACCAATATAATTCATGTGTGTTGTTGAAACAATTACATTTTATAATGATGTTGTGCTTTGTAAACTCTAGTGTTTATAATATTTAAGCGTGCTGATGCATAATCAAGTTTTATTATAATTAAAAGTGATATCAAGTATGTGTCTCATAATTAAATATATGCATTATCATTACATAGTTCTCAGTGTACACTTCTTTACAATGTTTGCATCTATATGTCATGTGATAGTCACTTGCTATAGGAGATTTTTGACATATTTTTTTTTTATAGATTTAACAAATTACATTAATTTATACCTAACAAAACCTTTCTTTCCAAAGCTAACCTTAACAGTGATTCCTCAGTGCACTTCACCCTAACTGCAATGCACCACTGTAAATTAACTGTAATTCCCATGCCCAAATAACCCTAACTGCTAAGTAACTGATTCCCCAGGTCAATTAACACTAAATGCTAACTACCCAAATCCCACAGTGTAATTACTCTTAGCTGCAAACCTGGCCTCACCTGTTCAATTAACTATGAGGAGTTAAATAGTTTTAATGATTTATCTGCATGATTATACCTTTAAAGGAAAATGATACAAAAAAAAATAAATTATATTTCATGAACAACTTTACAATTTACTTATATTGTCTAATTTTTTTAATTCTTTTGGTATCCTTTATTAAAAAGCATATTTAGATAGGCTTAGGAGATGGGAGCTAGCTGCTAAATGGTGGATGCACATATATACCTCTTATCATTGGCTTACCAATGTGTTTGGCCAGCTTCCAGTAGTGCACTGCTGGTCCTTCAATAAAGGATAACAAGGGAATAAAGCAAAATTGATAA